>NW_019726229.1:3023196-3080822 GCF_002891405.2 Cryptotermes secundus
ATTTGGGTGATTGTAAGTGCGAATGTGAAATAAAATTCGCTACATCGAATACATCGAGAATTTATTTGTCGCGATATACGCCCGATACGTGACAATATTCTACCAGTCTCTATACTGTACCGATATTGGTGCGTACCATCAGTCCCGACCGAGCCAGCGAGTTCGGCCTCTACTGGCTTGGCGGTATCTATAATGCTTCCCCCATCTATCAGAGGCGTTAGAGACTACTGTTGGGCGGGAAATGTCCTTGAATTTAGCTCAGTGACCTCCTTTGGAGATGTGAGGTTCTTTTACGTGCCGTAAAGCTACGACACGGGACCCATGGCTTAAAGTCCCTCCCGGAAGACTTGTTCCCTGAATTTTTCCGCCCTTAAAAATTCCACGACCACCGCCGGTTTGAACCCGCATACCGTGAGTCATGAGGTGGGAACATTACCTCTAGACTACGGAGGCCGCTTTCCTGTATATATGTTTCAGCAATGTTTGCAACAGCTATACCAACGTTGGCAGACTTGCATAGCAGCCAACAGCGACTATTTTGAGACAGGATATGGATATGTCTAAGTGTGAGTATCTTGTAATACGGTGCAACAAAACCGCAGTCCACGGAATTATTGACTGTAGTAGTATATTTGGATGAATTGCAGTTATGAAGTTCCCCCATTGAGAGCCAATGAGACACCAAGTGTCTATACTGTCTGCCTGGCATGTGTTTATATTCATTCCATAGTCATCGTTAGTGATGCAAAGTGAAAACTTTGATATTGTAGTTATGCAACTCCGTTTATTACGTTGGATTTGAGGTTCTGATAGTGATGGCTATGAAGACTGTGGTCATCTGGATTGTTATGCTGTGTAGTTAAAAGAGAGCCTGACGTTTCAGAGGAATGTATCATTTCCATTGTCAGGCCAAAAGAGTAAGCCAGACAAGAAACCAGCAGAAGCATTCTTCAAGTTGAGTGAACCATGCATGGAATATCTGGTCTGATATAGGCCAGGCCAAGCCTGAAAGGAACTGAGAGAGTCAGTGGAAGAGTAAGTGTTGCTCAGATAGAGCCAGTGGGAGAAAAGGAGAGTATTTCAGCTGTGACCTGAAAAGGTCAGTTGCATACTGAGTTAAGTTGTAAGTGGAGAGAAATTGTATGTATGATGTCTAGGGAGGAGGCAGGGTGGGGACAGATGATGCAAGAGGTATTGGGAAAGATCAAGAGGTTGAAGGATTAGGCTGTTGCTTAAGCAGCCAAGGAGACTGAAAAGAAGGGTCCTCTGAATGTGCAGTCAGTGCCACAAGAAGGTTAGTGTGTGTGCGTGTCCCAAACCACCTGGAGAACCATGTCACTAGAAACCTATGAGGGAGGCCACTTGCTTTCCTTCAGGGAGGAGATAAGTGGTTTTGTGACCTAAATAGAAGCCATCCTTCCTGTTTTTGTTTATGGAATGGAGCCCAATCTCCAACTGATCCACTGATGACACAGATCATGTACCTGGATTTGATGGAGAGGATGTTTGTGTCCTGGAGATGGATGTGTGGTTGAGAGCTCTATGAATATACTTGTCACCATATTCATTTTTTTCTGAATGGGGCCTGGGAAAGTCAGCTCTTATCATGCAGGCTGTACTGGTTGCACAGAGCTGTAGTCCTGTGCACCAAGGTGCGAAGTATGGCATGCTTGTTAGTGAGTGGTGGTGGGAACTACCATTTAAATGGAGGTTAGTGTATGTGGGTTTATGTTAGATCTAATGATACTGGTAACCATCAGGTCTCCTATGCATATTGATGTCTAGGAAGGGAAGGTGGCTGTCTGTTCTGATCTTCATAGATACTCCAGTGGACACCATTCATATGGTTATGGAAGCCTTTCAAATTCTCAGGTTCTTGGGGCCAAATGATCAAGGTGTCGTCCACATACCGGAAGCAGGAAATGTGCTTATGTGTTGCCTGATCAAGAGCCATTTCCTGACGTTCCTGCATGGAGAACATTGTAATTGCCATGAGAACCTCAGACCTTACATAGTAATCCTGTATAGGGAGATTGTTCAGTGTAGCATCTGCAGATTTGACAAACTGCATCAAGAAGGCCAGGCTTCATTACTCTCTTCCTCTGAGGTGCAGGGACCAGCACAACATGCATTCTGAGGCTGCCAGGAGGATCTGCTGAAGAACAAATTTCTGTTGTTTCCATGAGTGAATCCACCATAGCAAATGGGAACTGGATGTTGTCTCCCAGAAATTGCTGGGATTGCACCTATACATGGCCAGTGAGTTGTGACGGAATGATTGGGACCTGACTGATGGTATACAGTTGACAAGGCCTCACATTTTGCTTCAGACAACAAAGCCCAGGCAGTGTAACATTTCCAGCATTTGCTGAAGGCTCAACATCTGTGTTTCTAACCTGACACCAGGAAGTCTTGTCTGTTTAAGCAGTATGCTGTTGGAGGACACAGTATACTCAGCCTTAAGTAAAGATCTTAATTGTACTCTGACCCCCATGACATCATCTGTGGTTAGGAGGGCTAGTGGTGTCCTTTTGGAGGAGGTTGCTGAGGAAGCTTCTCAGGAGACTGTTAGGATCTTGAAAGGCACCTTTAAGCCCAAGGGCAATCTGTCTGGTGGGGAAAGGAAGTCCCTGTATGCCCATTAATTCAAGGGTGAACTCGCAGTCTTTGTATTTAACAGGGGCATTGTGACCATGATCCTGTTCAAGAATCATGCCTACAAGAAATTGAACAAGGACATCTCTGAGGTCATATTTAGGCAGAATAGCTACTGTGGCTGGCAGATTCATAGGGTTCTGAACTCTCTGCCCATGATGTTCCTGACTTGATCACTTTCCTACACAGTGTGGGGTTCACATTCAAATGTGTTAGTAGGGTGCCATCCTGACACAAAATCTGTAGCTTCCTGCAGCCAGTCTGGCATAATTTAGGATTGAAGATAAGGGCACATAAGCATCCCATGTGAATGTGGTCAAGTCTGTGTGCAGCAGGCAGGCCACTGAATTAACACCAGGGATAAAGAGCAGTACTGGTGTATATGTGTTGATTATATATACAGAGAAGCTGTGGTAGAGTGCAGCATCAGTTCAGGATGCCACATTGGGCTCCGTGATACTAGTATCCTCTCCACCAAGTCCAGGTACATAGACTGTATCATTGGGGAGGCAACTGTACCAACAGCATGACAGATAAGATGGCCTCTGTTTAAGTAAGTCATGGAAGTCATTCAACATCCTCCTAAAGGAATGCAGGAAACTTTTGTAGTTTCCTGTGGTGTAGTTCTCCAGGCAGTCTGGCACATGCACACTGCCTGTATCATAGTCTTCCTGGCTGTTTCAGCAACAATTTATTCCTTCACCCATCTTGTCATTTCTGCTGGGTCTTGCTCTTTTTATTCCCAATTGGTCCTCTCTAAATATCATACACACAACTTCTCTCCACTTCCAGCATAACTCAGTATGCAGCTGAACTTTTTCAGGTCCCAGCTGAAATAATCTTTCCTTTGCTTCATTGACACACTCTGAGTCTCCATACAGACAACAGCCACAGCTTCACTGACTTTCCTACAGCTCATTTCATGCAAGTACTGGCATATATCAGGCTGAATTTTCGATGTCTGGTTCACTGAGCTTGCCACCTGTTTCTGCTGGTTTCTAGCTGGGCTTTCTCTTGAACCCTGAAGGTGGTGGTGATACATGCCTCTGAAATATATGGCTGTCTCCAAACTCCATGCAGAATTACTAGCCAGAAGACTGTACTCTTCAACATTGTTTACGATCACTCACATATTACCTGAAAGATGGTAACTTAGGCAGTACAGATGCTAATTACCTCTGCATATTTTTAGTAAATAAAGCTGTTTCTTTAATATGTCAGGACTAAATATTGTATAATTAATTTGTAGTTTTCATAGTTTTGATACAGTTTTGAGTAAGAAATAATGCATATATAGAGGTTAGTGCCTCTCACTTCCTGAAGTCACATACTCGATACAGTAGGTTATGTGGACATCCAGTGGCAACTTGATGTTCCAAGTCTCATTGCGGAATTTTTTCTTTCTCTTTGGATGTGACTCGTCACTACATAGGTTTACAGTTCCATGGGAACAACAGATGTGGTAGGTATTGCTTCCTAATCTTTGTTTGTTTTGTGACATGTTGAGGGGTGAAATGTATCTTTCGGTATGGCTGTAGTGGTGCTGCTGGTGGTGGTGGTATACCTTCCAAAGTGCCACTAATGTCCTGACACAGCTTCTTATCAGAGGTCATTCACCTACTTCAGACTCCCAGCTTCACTGTTTCTGTCAGTCTGAATTTGTTTTTAGGAATCTCCTTCTTGAACCTCTTTTTCTCTGCAGGTTATTTAACCACAGTCAGTATCTATACTGTGAAGTGTTGAATGTTAAGATTACACATGAATGATTGATTGGAAAGGATTTGGAAGGAAGCGGTCATGGGCTAATGAAGGTACTACCTTGGCATCTGCCTGAAGGGACAGAGAACGACTATAAAGAAGCATAAGATAGTCACTGACCTAGCTGAGAATCAAACCAAGTACCTCCTGTTTGGTTTAAATCTTCTTCATTGATCACAAATACTATATCCCATACTGTTGTAGCTTTTATCTGGAGAGCCTGAGGAAAAGAGCATAAAACCTCATTTGGGATAGCCAGTAACTCAGTCAAAATTCAGTGCAGACACCTTCTGAAAACAAGTCAAGAGAGTTACCACTTTGCCGTTGTGGTCAGTCTTATATCTACATCTTCTGTTCGAGTACTGTAGTTTGTTCAAGATGTTGTTGAAGAGAATATAAACATTTGAAAAACAAGAAGTTATAAAATACATCTCCCGTTGGCCATCCAGGCAGGAAAGGCCCCATGAGCATGACTGGTGCCATGCATGCAAGAGAATAACAGGCAGTCAAGAAATTGCATTCGTCAGTGTATGTATATGGCGATGCACTATATAACATTGCCGTAACATAATGATTGGTAGTACTTAGAATTTCAGGTCCCCTTGCTGCAGTGGTTTCTCACTTTACTACAGCAGTTGCCTCGTATATTGTAAATCTAGTATAAGATATTTACTTCCAATGATAGTGTATGACAATAAAACTGGCATATTATGGTAGCTGTCCTAGTGTCATGGGTAGTTTTTGATATAGTAACAGTACATGTGCTGCTAACCCATTAACTGAAAATTGATTACATTCTTTTTGAAAAATTAGTGTGTGCTGCTTTGAATTTATTTAAATGATAGGATGGAAATTCTTAAGCATGCAGAACATTTGTAAATCTGCAGAGATTGTCCAATATAGACACCAGCAATATTTTTACATACAACAAAAGAACTAGATTCTAAAGAGTTCTGATAATGGTGAATAATACTCAGAATTACTGGATTTTTGGATGTGGTCCATCGTCCAGTATTCTAGAAACTAGAAAATACAACATTTTGGAAACTGGATCCATTTCTGTCCACAGGTAAGGTTGGGGGGGGGGAGACACCTACCCTGTTGGGTCCCCTAGAAAGAGATAGGTTAGCTTGGTATGGACATCTGCAAGTTGCTTTAGAGATTTTGGAGGTGGGTATCTGTTCCTCACTTTAGTCTGTCATTCTGACCAGAGTTGTTCAGTGATGTTCAAATCTGGTGATTGTGACTTGTTTTCAGAAGATGTCTGCACTGAATTTTGACTGAGTTACCGGCTATCCCAAATGAGGTTTTATGCCAGGGAAGATGTTGAAATTCACCTTAATGCCCTTCTAACCATGACTGAACAGTTCCAGCTGTGTGAATGGGGGGCGTTGTCATCTTGGAAAACTGCATCATTGTTTGGAAGTAATGTTTGTATCGTGCGATGAACCTGATTACCCAGAGTGTCCCTGTACCCCCTTGCAGTTATTTGGCCATGGAAGGTAATAATGGGACCAAAAGAATACCATGATATTGCTGTCCAAACCATCGCAGTACCTCCCCCATATTTCACTGTTGAAACCAGGCATTCCAGATTGTGGGCTTCTTTAGGTGTTCTCCAAATGTGAACACTTCCTGATGTCTTAGTTATGGCAGTGACCACGTTGAGAAGTCTGTTAAGTATGTACATGTGTTTTATATATAATAAATTTGTTTTCTCATTGCTTCTTATGTTAAGAGCCCACCAAATCTTACTTTCTGAATAGCTCTTGTATGTATGTATAAATGCCCTAAGAACTTCAAATGGGTGAAATCAATTCCCTCAAATATTTCTTGACTAATAGGTAAAGGTAAAATGCCAGCAGGTATTACATCTGTTAATATAATAATTTTTGTAGAGGGCAGAATTTTTTACAATTGAAACTTGCAGAATTAACATTGAACTTGAATAAAACACAGAGGTTGCAAACGGCTTGGAAAGTCCAAGCTGTGCAGTGCCTAGCTGATCATAAGCTGTGTACAGGTTCTAATGGCATGTGGTGTGTTTGTGTGCTGTACTTAGCATATGTAAGATGCCCTGAAACCTATAGTGACAATTTTATGATTACTGCTAGTTGTTTTAGCTTACTTTCCTTTCTGAATAAAGATCTGTGATATCATCTCATCTGTGTCTGTATCCATGTGTGTATGTGTAAACATTGTATCGTTGAAGGATACCCCAACCTTTGTATTTCTGTAATGCTGTACCAGCAATAATTCTAAAATGCTAAAGTGCAGACTTCACTATTGCCACATAAGTTAAATCCAGAAATCTTGTGCTGTAAAGATTTTCATGAAATATGCTTCCTTTTGTAGAATATAAAATGACATTATGTCTGCATGGAGTCAGTATCCAGTTTTAATTTTTTGATAATAACTAAAGAATCACTGAAATTAGGAATGTGGAATTTGGATGAGTTATAAAATATCCACAAACTTCATATGGACATTTTTGTTGTGTTAATATTATAAACACAGTGCTTATATAACTCTAAGATTATACCCAAATAGTTTTCCCTAATTTGATACTGGAGTATATATTGCAAGGGGGGAGGGATTTTCATTCACCCACACACCACCTTACTCTGCTCCTAGATTGCATGGCTGGAGAGACCTCCAACAGACAAAAGTGGAACAACTTGAAATCATTTGATCCAACTGAAGTACTCTGTGCTAACTAGAAAATATAACTCAGGGTTGTACAAATAGAAAATGACTTATGAATGTGCCAGCCAGTTGAGCTTGGAAAGCACAACTGATGTAATTGTCAGAAGTGTAGCATTAGCACCACCCAACCAATGATATTTTTGGAGGGGTGTATCCAGTTTGACATTAAATGGAATGTGATTTCTCAGGTGGTGGACTTAGTTTGACGTAGAACCGATAATGGTGCTCTTTCATTCATTATCTCTGTTTTGATTTTTCTGTGTTGTGGGACACACGTGGCTGTATTGCAGGCTGGTCCATCAGTGGAACAGATATGTGGTGATGGAGAGGCAAACCAGAGGGACAAACGCAGTCCCATGCTGGGGGTGAGATATTTGTGCATGTGCAGAATTGCATTTGAATAGATGTTTTATATTCTGGCGGATCATTTTTGTCTGCTCAGTTAATCTGTCAGACAGGACAGGAGTGAGAAATGCTACTTTATGTTTTGCATGAAGTTCTTAATTTTCACTTGTTACCTTGAAGACGATGGATTGGGGATATTTAGAATGAAGTACTAAGGAAAATATTTGGGTTTGCAGGAAATGCATAATATTGAATGGGAAAGACTGTATAATAAAAATGTTCATGAGTTGTACTGTTCACTTGAGATAGCCATTGTAATTAATTCATGAGAGATGAAATGTGTCATCCCTGTAGCATTGCGAAATCATGAAATGCATTAAAAATTTGTGATATCTTGTCCAAAAACTTCAGGGACATGCCATGTAGGAAACTTGATGATGACCAGAAAACATTTAATAATCGAGAGATATGCACTGTCTCAGAAAAATCTTAATTTTTATAAAGAATAATTATTTTCCTATTCATGGTGGAACCCAAATTTAATGTGCTTGTAAGTAGTGTGGCACCCACTTAACAGATTGTGTTTGCCACAGTTAAGAACTGCAGTACCTTACCCATGTTTCAGAGCATGATACAGAATGGTAGCTGTTCAGTTGATATTTGAGCAATGGAAGATAATTTTCAAGTGGTACTGGAGATATGAGAGGTCGTGAAGATCTCGGTACTGATTTGACTCAGGATAAAGTCCAGTAGTATGCTTTTGTAAACCTCATGATATATACATTTGAGATTTATAAAAGCAGGTAATTTTGATCTGGCAAATAACTATCATCTCTAAAAGAAAAGTCTATAACAAGGAGGTGATTAGTCAGACATCTTTGCCCTACCAGAGGTACCCAGTCTGATATGAAATACTTTGTGTATGCTGTGCTCTGTAAGAGTACTGTTTGAAGTATATGTATGTGAATCTATGGAAAAGTATGGGATAATTTTGATAACAGGTACTGTTATATGTATAAAACATTGCTGTTGTGGTTCTGCTTGCAAAATTTATAATATGGTATTACAATCAAGAGTTATAATCCTTGAAACAGTCAGCAACAGCAGCTTTGAAACAAAATACTGTGTATAATGCAGAGAAAGGGAACCCCAAGATTAGAATAAAACTGTAAATCTGGTTCTCCTTAAGTAAAGAATAATGTGGATGGACTTGTAGTATGCATTTATGCATTAGAGAAGCAAGAAATGCTTAAAAAGTTTTTAGTAGGAAAACCTCAGCTGAAGAGACTGTTTGGAAGACTTTGCTGTAAGCGAGAGGAAATTTTAAAATGGATAATAGAGTGGTGAACTGAACAGAGTTGAAGTCAAACTGAAATATGGTTGCCATAGGTACCTTTGAAACGTAGTCCCAGCCAAAAATGGAGAATAAAATAGAAATTACCCATGTCATGAAAATTAAATGTAAAGAAAATGAATGAACACTGCCTGAAGTATGGTACAACATAAGTGTCAAACCACTAATAAATAACAAAAAAGTATTCTATGGAACTGAATGATGTCATGTCTCAGGGGACCAGAATCTTGAATTGAAGTGATTGAGAACATGTAAAATTATATGCTGACAGTTATTAATCTTCATGTTGCTTAACAGGGAATTTCTTGAACAGAGGAACCATTGTTAACTGCATGCTCTGTACCATGGATGTTGTTGAAATATTGAGAACTCATAGAACATTTAAAAGTTTGTGTCGATGGGATATTAATACAATTATTGTGTGTCTGGACATTATCCATCGTCATGTTTTTATTTAAAACACACAGCATTTCAAAGACTGGATTCTGTCTTCATCTTGAGGTGGAACCTACTCAGTTTGGCCCAATTGCTAGAACTAGTTCTTGTATCTGATCTTGTCCCTGTCTCCAGACACCAGCACCAACACAGGGTCTAGCTCTGTCAGTTGAGCCAAACTGAGTAGATTCCACCTGAAGACAGAGACAAAATCCAGTCTTCAAAACTTTGTGTCTTTTAAATAAAAACAGGACCATCGATAATGTCCAGAAACATAGTAATTGCAATAGAACATTTGCTATATTCTGAAACCATTTTCCTTATTTGTACGCCTTATGAATAGTGTGTTGCGTGTTATGTTAGATTACATTAGATATACTGTTTGATTTGTCTGGTGTTTTACTGACTTCCTGCATCATGTTACATTTTTAAACATTTACTTATATTGCTTTATTTATGCTTTATGGGTTTTATACCCATGTTATAAATATCTGTCCATTTTTAATCATGTTTCTTTCAACCATTCTGTGCTTGCAGGGTAGATTGTTGTCATTGTTTGCCTGCTAGATATGTAGAAATTTCATGATATTTTATCATGACTCGCAGCACATCTCAGTGCCTAAAAGACTTTGTACACAGTGCACTAGAAGTTGTTAGTGTTAGTATTAACTTTAATGTAAGTATGTCTGCCTCATGTAATCAGGGATAGCATAATTTTTCAAGACTGTTGCACAAGCTGTTCTAGTAGCAAACATAGCTTCTTGTGATGGAAATTTGAGCATTGATATATGATACTAAACACTGAAAAATGAAGGTTAAATGTAATATTAATTTATACAAAATAAGAGATCTTGCGCCAAATTTGTCTCCAGTTTTGAACAGCACATGACGATAACATTTCAGGTTTCAAACCAGCAGTGAATCAGTTAAAAGCCTTATGTATATTGTTTTTTGTCTAGTACTCATTGTTCATGTGATTACAGGCAAGGCAATATGCACATTGCTTGAAACTTAGTAACAGTGTATGATTTGAATCTTTGTATGTAGTGATGTTTTCTTCGGTGAGCTTCCTTGTGATTATGGAGTCACAAGCATGAAATGCTGAGCTCTGATTGCATACTCTTTGGGTGTAAATACACTGCATGGTTACATCATTCATTAAATCAATCTGTGATAACAGAGATAGAGACACTGTCCAAAAATTCTGTACTAATTTCACATGGTTGAGAAGACTACATTGAATAACAGCAATAAGTGATGAAAGTATTTATATGTACAAAATAATTGTAATTCCTCATCTGCATCATTATAAATACATATAGAATTAAATGTTGAGAACCAAAATTATTAGAATTTAATTAATTCATTTCTGACAAGAGGAGAAAATGTCCACTCTCACTTTTTCATTGTAAGCACCTGGGTGAACTTACTTCACAAAAGTAGACACAGGTCTGTCTACTTTTATCTTGGTAGTATCAAGTCAAAGTAGGTGCAAAAGAGATTCATCTGTTACTGAACAATGGTAGTAAGATTTTGTATGGTTCATGGTTGGGAAAATACTTTTACATAAGTAGGTATGCGCAAAAGGAGGAAAGCATTAACATATTTTGGGAGGTGGAAGAATACTCTTGCAGGCTGCAGAAAATCATCTGGCAGTCCACATGCTGTGAGTTTGATAGTCCTAATATAGACTAATATTTGGATGCTGTTAAGTGTTCAAGTAACGCAAACTGCTATATACAGTTCTGTGCTTGTACCCAGTTACTAATTTGAGGCAGATAGCCATTTACAACTGATAAGCTAGTATCCAGGTACAGTTTTAACTACTACAGTCCATCTTTGTGCAAAGTTAAAATGCTACTGAGACACAAGTGACATTAGTACCACTTAATATAGGGCCCTGAAATATTATATCTTAGAAAAGTACATAGGTATTGGTGAGGGACTCCTCCCCCCTTTGAGAATGTGAAAAATGTGGCAACTGCATGAAATCTATATTTAACAATCTCTATTTCATAGCATTAAGTAACGAACTGTTTCAAAACTGGGTATGNCGTTCAGACAGGTCTGGGGCATATCCAGCCACCTATCCAATGGATCCCGGGGGCTCTTCGTAGGGTTGAAGCTGCATCTGGTGCCAAGGTTAAGAATGCCTCCACTCACTCACATGTCTTCACAATGTGGTGCCTGATTAATTAAGCACAGGGACAGCTTTACCTTCAAAGGAAAGCAGGCAGTTTTCCCAGAGCTTCTTGCTTATGTAATGTGAAAGAAACAGAATGTTTTGTATAGGGCACTGAGCCCATGAATTGTTATGTAATGTAAATATTTTACCAAATTTAAGATCACCATCTTCTGGGATCCAGTATCATAGTTTGATAGGTTCCAGAGTTTCAGAAATATCTGCTGCTTCCATCTTCAGGGTATTGTGAGCTATACAGTGTCATGTGCCAGGTGACTAATCTTCATATTCACTGCTGTGAGAATCTCAAATATCACAGTTTGTAAAGGTTCTTGTGCTGATTAACAGCATGGTTTCAAATTGGAACAGGGTACAAGAACAGATAATTTAAACAGTAACCCAGAATTTGCAGTATATAGTTGTTACAGCATGCTTAAATAAACCAAACTATCAGCCACTTGCCTATTTCGTGGTATCGAAATCAAGAAACATACAAATATATCCATTCTGAAACATTGAGTGCTTATTAGTCACAGTAAAAGAATTTTGTCCCTGATTAAGGTAACTGATAGTGGGTGCATTTTTATAGAAATTTTCTGAAGGATTTATCATGGTTATTATGTGGTATGGCAAATTATTTTGAAGTCAAGATCCTTTCTGTTTGTAGGAAATGGCAGAACCATCACGAGAAAGTGGTGGGGGAAGCAGACTGAATGACAAAGCATGGCTGGCTCGTATATGGGCTGACTTTGATGTCAAGTACATGAAGCCATTCCTGACGCATGCTCGGCCCACTTTGTTGGAAACACTCCCAGTGTGCTGCAACCCCATAGCAAGGATCCTGACAACAACAGAGCAGATGACACAGGTACTGGCACTCACATATTCTTAACAACTTTTTATTCATTTGCACTCAGGCGTGTAAAGCAAATGTGTACTTGGTGATTCTGTTCAACATATTCAAAGATTCTTTTGTCTGAAAGAATGTAAGTCAGATATTTTATCCTGTTTACCTCCCGTGTGGAGGGCTCTTGTGAACACAGTAATGAACCTTCGCGTTGCATAAAATGCTGAGAAATTCTTGAGTAGCTGCAGATTTGGCTTCTCCTCAAGAAGGACTGAGCTCCATGAGTAAGTAAGTAAGTAAGTAAGTAAGTAGGTAACTCCCATGAACTTCCCAGTACCTTGCCTTGCATAAAAATTGCTCTTTCTAGTTACTCATCCATAGGCTCCATAGCTATAACTATCCTTTGGTGATAGCCAAAATCAAATTGAAATGTCTCAAGCAGAAAATGGGTACATAAAATATGTTGCTTTAGGTTTATAACTTTTGTTTGAAATCAGTCAGTCAGTTAGTTTATTTGTTCCAAGAATCCATATTTGGAGATACTACCTCTGGATATAGAACAAGTCAATTACTACATATTAAAATAACATACATGTCATACACGAGTCAGCAGTACTATATAACTTAATTACCTACAGATTTCATACACAATCATACAATACATCTTCCCACTTTCAGCAATTCAATACCAAAATAAACCCAACATCCAACATTTTCTTTTATTGATTAAGTGAGGACAAGATATATGTCATAACATGAAACCATAACACACTCACTTCAGAATTTTAGGAACATAAATTCATCAGTGGAATAAATGGAATGTTTCAACAGCAAGGATTTTAAGTCCCTATAGGATGTGCTGTACATTTAGTTCAGTGTGAAGAAGAAAGATTCTCTTCTGTTTATTGGCTTTCCCAACAATAACTTAATGAACAAACATAAAAATTTTATGTGCATTGATGCTGTTATTAATATTTCGTACTTTGTTATTAAATTCATGAGCCCACATTCTTACAGTCTCTTTCCAACAAGTTGATCATTATTTTGAAGTGTCTCTGCATGAGAAAAGCTCTTACAGAAACCCAATAAAAAGTGAGAGAAACATGTTTTTTTCTTTAGTTTTTGTACGGGAGTCTTCCTAGGTGACATAGTAGATTGGTGGGTGAAAGATGGTGAATACATATATGGTAACTTGTTCACAAATTCAAGTAGCCTCTGCTTGCAGTGGGCAACACTGCTGGTGGTAACTGTGGGAATTACCATTTGGCAGGTGAATATATTCATGTTGCAAATATGTATTTTAACAGCTTCATAAAAATGGCCATCTCCCCTGGCAGGATGAGAATTACATATGCTTGGATACTGGATAACCATGAGTTTGATGTCTACTAGGAAATTAAAGATAAAATCAGGAATATTTACCAGTATTCTTACTCTACTGCCTTTGTACCATATTGTGTCTGTAACCATTTTAAACATGTTTTCTTGAATGCAGTTCATAATTTTTATATGTCACTGTTTTGTATATTATAATGGTAGTTACTAATTTCAGCAGTTCTGGGTGAAATTGATCTTTTTAATCCTTTTATACAAGTATTCATCATGGTCTCATGAACTTAGGCTTCAAATGAAATGTTTTTAATCTTTTAATTGAATTGACAGTGTAATGAGCACAAGCTCGTTCGTTATTGTGTGAAAGGTAGTATATGAAATGGAATATTTTTAAATATTCTTCATTTCTTTTGAGGCTGACATCTGGTTGTGGTGGGAAGGGCTGGTAATCCTGATGACCAAGGTGACTGCTAGTTAGCAGAAGGCTGAAACCAAGATTAGACCTTGTGGAGAGAGTTCAAATACCACAGTGAAGGCAGTCTTTGTAGGTGATGAGCATAATTGCAAAGTTAAAAATAGTCACAGTATTGACAGAGTTTTCTGTGGTATGTCTGAGTATTGAATGTATGTTTTCATTTCAATGAAGACTGAGGCATCCCTGTTATTTTAATTGCAGGATAATCGGTCGAGGTCTCAGCTGGACTCAGACTCTGACCTTTGTATTGAAGAAAACGAGCTTAGCTATGGAGACCAGCGGAGAACAAGTGTCCAGAGAGTGAGTACAATGTAATGCATTTCTGGTGTATTTTTCACTCATTAAGTTGTGTGCATATAGCAGAATATTCATTATAGTAAAGGCTCAGTGAATAGTGTCATTTATGCAGCATGTATGTAACAAGGAAGAGTTAACAGTTATTTGGCTGTGTGTACTTGGCTATAAAATGTTACATTGGTAACTGTTCATCTCCCAAATATTGTTTTCTTAACCCTTTTCCTGTAAACCCTATTACTACAGGCTGAACAGGAATGTATAGGATGCTACATAAAATCTGAGGATTAGCCTTAAAGCATTGGTTTCGTTCAGTTGTAGGGAAGGGGTTAAAATACAGTACGAGGTGCTATTGGAAAGGTTCTGGATTAGGTCAAAAAAGAAATGCTGGCTTAAGTGACGCAAGTTTGGCTGCCATCTCCTTCAAAATAGTTTCCTTTGGAACATATACAGCGATGCCAGCATTTTTTACACGCTTCAAGAGCACTGTGGAAGTCATTTTCCTTAATGCTATAGAGTACCACACCCCTTTGGGTGTCAGACACTTTTTCAAAATGTGATCCCTTCAGTTTCATTTTTAATTTGGGAAACAAAGCAAAATCACAGAGGACTAAGTCCGGCAAATAGGGAGGATGGGGAACAGTGACCATGTTGTTAATCACAAACTCTGTGCTTTTGAGGGACATATGGGTGGGCACATTGTCATGATGAAGGAACCAGTTGTGTTTGTGCCAAGTTCTGGTTTTTTCCATCGCACATTTTCTCTCCAGCATCTCAGTAAATGTAATGTCACAGTAAAAGTTAGAGTTGACCGTAGGGTTAAGAGGAACAAATTCATGGTGAAAAGTAACCTTCACATCAAAAAAAAAAAAAACAATGAGTATGCTCTGTTGAACTCTGGACCTGCCACGCCTTTTTTGCTCTTGGTGACTGTGGACTGTTCCACTTTGATGGTTCCTTTGTTTCAGGATCATAACTGTAAATCCAACTCTCATCACCCATTATGATCCTAGAGATACTCTTAAAAGTTGGATCCTTGTTAGCCTTCCCTCGTAGCTCAAGACACACGTTTAGATGTCGTTGCTTTTGATCATTTGTCAAAGAGTCGGGGAACAAAATTTACGACAGTGGAGTACATGTACAAATTTTCTGTTAAGATCTCCTGTCAAACTCCATAACTGATCCTAGTGGTGTCTGTGAGCTCATGGATTGTTCGGTGACAGTCTTTGGTGATGCGTTCTCAAATTTTTTCAACATTTTCTGTCATTTTGCTGGTGCTTGGCTACCCTGAAGGTTTGTCATCCTCATCTGACACTCAACTGGCTTTGAAACATGAATGCTATTCAAGGACCACTGCTGTAGCCATGCAGATCTGAAGATCTCTGTTTTAAGTAGTCAGAGATGGGCAGAGTGACAGAGTGTATGGTAAGAGGATTCCTCTTCCTTCCCACTTTTCCTACACATGGCACTTTCAGAGAGGCTCATTACATGTAAATGCCCCCTCAATATACAGTAGTCAGTTGGCAGCCATGTTTTCAGTCTTCACTGTTTCCTGTCCAAGGTCACTAGGTCCCCAGGCACTTTATCCAAAGGCCTCTCAGTGAAGAGCTTCAGCTGGCTCATACCTCATCCTGCAGCCCAATCTTCAGAGTGCCCCTTCTTTAAACATTGCTTTCCTTTGAGGCTACCAACACACAGTGAGATTGAAATTGTTGGTTCAGAACCAAGGGACAGAGTACTTGATCCTTCCCTAGCCAAAGAATCTCATCCTCATTACTATGAGCACCTCCCCCCCACACACACACAGAGGATTGCAAGCTTCTTCCCATATAAGGTTCAGGCAAGCTTTGGTGTTTCCCTCAGTGCCTTAAAGGTCTGCAAAGGTGCTTGGCTACATGACCATATACAGACTTGATCATCTGTATAGGAACTTTCTATGCACTTCTCTGCACAGAGTAAAATCACAGAAAATTTCTGCTGTGAACACTGTGGAATTCGCACCAGGTGAAAAGACAACCTCTTCCCTGGTCTCACACTATGTGAAAAGGAAAATGTCTCTCCTACTCACCCCTCATACACCAGCCCCACACCTGTCAGCCATCCTGGACTTGTCTGCATTCCAGACTAGTCGTCTGGACTGAAGGGTCATAGGAGACCAGATTGGTAACCAGTGATTGTATGATGGGATCTCCATTTTAAAGGAACCCCTAAAGTAGTCTTTGGTATCATTATATCCCAGGTCATCTAAGAAACAGGGTCCAGTTCCATTAATCAGGCAAGTATCTGGGATCAACCTACATCTAAACCCCTAGGTGACCATAAACTGAAACTTCTGAGTTTGTAAGTTCAGTCCCTGGCCTCAGCTTTTGCCAGCAAATGAAATGGGGAGAAACCAAACAGAACCTTGAGAGCAACTGAAGGGGCTGTGCTTATAGGTCCAGTGATGCTTACACCAGCCTCTGCAGGTAACCAAACGAACTCTTGGCCACCACACGTTTGCTGTGCCACATATGTAAGCATAGGCTTTATTATAGCTGTATAAAACTGATGCATAGTCATCAATTTAAGACCCCATGTCTTACTGGGGGTCCAAGTAAGTGTTGCTAATCCTGTTTCACATGCTCTAACCCCCAGATATTTCACTGACCCAGTAGATGTTCAGACCTGTTTAGTAGAACAAGCTCTGTGAACCCGTCTGTCTTCTTCCCCTTCTTGAATTGCACGAGTTCTTTCTTGTCCAGTTGACTGATAGGTCCTCAGTCATGCACCAACTTTGTGTTATATTCAGAGGACTTTGCAGGAGCTCTGAGACAGTATTTGAGAACTTCTCAGTTATCAATGAGGCCATGTTATCATTGTTGCAATATGTGTACACACCCTCTCTGTTGAGCTGTGCAAGGAGTCTGTCCACCATTGGGCCCCACATGGGGAGAATAGAACCCCACTCTGTGGACACTCCTAGTCAATATGCACACGTTCCTTGTGCTGCCTGTTTAACACGAACAACTACTGTGTCCTTACCATCTCCATTGCGTACCCATGATGACTGTCCTGGAAGAGCTGTGTTCATCCAAGGCTTCTTTAAAAATGTGCAGTCAGTCCATGTTTTCTGTCTGACTGGAGAAGCAGGATTTACATGAGAATATTTCCAGCTTTCGTAATACATGTGTGGCCAGATGAAAATCCTCATGCTATTCTACAGTTGAGGCTTCACCATTGACTTTCAGTTAATGTTGGTATAGGTATTATGGGGGATTGGCTAATAGGACCATATGTTTTGCCAGCTAGACTCAGAGGAACAGCATACCATAATGTTTTGGTTAATATTTCACCACAGTTTGTGGAAGCTGTACATATACAAATACAAACTCGCATGTGGTTCATGCATGATAGAGCTCTGGCATATGTTGTCGTTCATGTGTTCATTTTGGACATCAGCTAAATCAGGCCTTTGGCGAAAAGTGAATAGATTGAGGTGGCCTGTTCCATGGCCCTCATGTCCACTGGTCCTCAATCCAGTACACTTCTTTTGTGGGGGTATTTTAAATATTTGGATTTGTCACTTCGGCCATTGATGTAGCACAGTTGCAGCAGTGTGTGTAGAACACTTGTGAATCAATTGGAGGAAAGACAGGCAAGGATTTAGCAATCCATGAGACACCATGCCAAGCTTTATGGGGAGGTGGGCAGCAGCACGTCAAACAGTTAATACTGTGATATGTTGGGATTACTTTAGATATGCTAGCCAGGCTGTTGTCCTCAAATTTTGTAAAATTCAAAAGGACCATTGCTCCAAAAAGTGACCATTTTTCCCACATGTTCATGTAGTATTTCTTCATTCTTCCAGCATATCTGAAAGTTAGGTGAAATATTTTTTGTTCACCATGTTTAACATGGATGTTGTTTACATCTTGTCTTTAACCAGGTAATTTTATTGAGCTTTGACTGTATTTCTTATTTTGCAAAATATTACAGTAGTGTGACATGACACCCGAAAGCCTGAATAGCGAAGTCAGAATAGACGTTTGTTGCTAGGTAAGGACTCCGTAAACACATTCCCGTGGCAAAGAATACAGAAGCAACAGTCAAGAAACTTTCGTTACTGTGCAGCAGCCCTGTAAATGAGCCTTCCCAACGAGAAAGATGCTGTGTTTTCAGCATGATCCATGAAAAGTGATTATAAAGAAGAGTTCACTTGAGAAGAATCGAGTCATGCTTTCAGATGCTAGCCTGCCAGGAGCAGAGGAATTGAATTGATTTGGCATTTGCAGAATAATGGCAGGAAAGGAATTAGGCTGTGAAAAGAAGACTTCATGTATGATTTCAAGTGACAGACTGGTGCAAATCTGTTGGCAGGATACAACTACCGAAGACTGAGAACCCTAGTGCATGTGTAATGGTGACCTGTAAAGTGTGGGAATGGCTATAGTGCTGTAATTGCCTGTAGTCCCGAGTTGTGTGAATAAAGTGTCAATAAATCAAATCCTCCAGTCCAGATACCATCTATAAGTAATGCACAAATCCCCTACATGGACAGTATTTTCTCTCATTCGTGCATTTAAACTTTACTGCCATTGTAAATTCTGCAATATTTTTGTAAGGATGGCAGTGGCCACCTTTGTTTTTTCTTTCTGCTCTTTGTATTTTGTAAACCTCATTCTATTCATTACTTTTTATGGAGCACTGCTGTCCCCTGTTGTAACAAACTGTTCACATCTTTTATTATTATTGATAAAGAGGAAAGCACAATAGACCACTGTAGCTCGCGGTGCACGGGCCAAGAAGGCCTACCCCTCATACATTCATTCATTCATTCATTCATTCATTGACCAAGAGGAAATGTCTACAGCCTGGGTGGGTCATAAAAATAAATGCTCATATTTTAAACGTTTTTTTTTTTGTGAAATAATTGACTCGCAACAATGAAGCCATCAAAGTATTTAGTCAACTACTACAGGGGTTGAACAAAATAATGGAAACACTACAGATACTTTACACATTTCTTTATTGATATGGTATAATTTTACCTTCAATACAGCTACAGCCCTTCTTGGAATTGACTTTACAAGTTTTGAACAGTCTCTAGCAGAATTTTATACCATCCTTCTTGAAGAACATATTTGAGTTGCTTTAGGGATGTTGGAGGTGGGAATCTGTCACTCAATCTAGTCTTCAAAACTGACCAGAGTGATTCAGTGATGTTCAAATCTGGAGATTATGCTGACCAGGGAAGATGCTGAAGTTCAATTTCATGCCCTCCAAGTCATGACTGAACAGTTCCAGCTGTATGAATGGGTCATTGTCATTATGGAAAATTGCATCATTGTTCGAAATTAACATCTGGATCATGGGATACATCTGATTACCCAACCTATCCACATACTTCCTTGCAGTAATTCGGTGGTGAAGAGTAATTATGGGACCATCGGAATATCACAGTATTGCTGCACAAACCATCACCATACCCCCCCCCCCATTTCACTCTTGGAACCATGCATACCGGATCGTAAGCATGCTTGGGTGTTCTCCAAATGTAAACTCTTCCTGATGTGGGGAACAGTGTGAAGGACACCTCATTTGACCATATCATGTGCATGTTTCCAGTTGTCTGATGTTCAGGTTATATGGTCGTGACACCGTTGTTTACGCATCTGAGCATTACTTTAAGTAATCAGAGGTTTAGTAGTTGCACTCCTATTTTAGATGTTGGATTTGTGAAGCTCACATTGGACAGTTCTTGTGGAAACAGGGTTTTCAAGATGAATATTTAATTCTGCTGTTACTTGTGCTGCAGTAGTTCTGTGATTTCTTTAAACAGTCATTCACAATATATGACATTCTCTTTCTGTTAATGTTGATTTTCGCCCATTGTGCCTTCTCGCTGATGTCTTCCCATGATTCGTATATGCTTACATAACCTTAGAAACTCTTGCTCTGGTTACACCTGATGTGGCAGATGCTCCAGCTAAAACATGCACCAATGACATGCCCTCATTCAAAATCTGACAGATGTCCCATTTTCCAGTTCTTTTACATAGATGCTCACTCAACACAGTTACTAATGCACTTACACGAACACTACACAATTTAAATAGACAGATGAAGAACATTCAGTGTTGCCAACTGAGGTTCTTTCAATGCAGTCAACACAAATTCTGTTCCTCAGTTGCATAGTGTTTCCATTATTTTGTTCACCTCCACTATATAGGTACCATTTGTTGCTTGGGAGCAATACTTGTATTCAGTTCCTGTCTGTGCTTCACTGGAGTGCATCTGGAGTAGCAGTTGCAGTGTCTACAGTGGTTCTCTTAGTAAATGTTCTGAATCACAAATTTTGACAATGTGTACATTTTTCTTGGTGAACATCCCAAAAAAGGAATTCTAATGGTATCATACTTCTGTGTGGCTGACATAATTGGACATTTTCATATTCAGTGACCTAAAATTATAAATTTAAAGAACTTTGAACATTTAAGGTACATTGAATATTAACACATATATATAGTAGAATATTGTCTTGTTCTGAAGAGATAACTGGCATTCCAGTTTCAAGTTCATCGTCATCATCCTCATCACCACCACCACCGCCACCATCATCTTCGTTGTAAAACAGCAGTTATCTCTTTTTCCAAAAAGACTGAATGCTGTCTTTTAACTGTATCCTTTATAACCCTAGTATTTTTCACACAGATGGTCTTGAAGACCTTGGAGTTTTTCATGAGTCAAAACTCTACTCCCATCAGCATGCTTATTATTTATTTTCTCATGCTCTGTGAAGCTGTTAGGCATAATATGAGCTATTTCTTTGTCCTTTTCTTTATTAGATAGTTTGTTGTTGCTTTTCATTAGTCCAGTCGGGATAAGAATTGAGTATGCTTGCTTTCTGAAATTCTCTTACTAACACTGAATCCAGCAAATTAGAACATGCCCAGAATGTTGTGGACCGTGTGTTACATTAAACTCTTTAAAAGTTGTAATGCATTCAGTTATAATCATGTTTTGGATATCTTAAAATTTCATAATGTATGTGTGATATGGTGTCATTTTTAGGCATTGTTTAAAAGGAACATTTATAACGGTTCTATACCTACTCTTCACTTTTAGAGGAAGACATGGACAGTGAGAAAAAAACAGTGCACAAATTTCATATGGAGAGCTTGAGTCTCAAGCAATTGAATAAGGTAGAGGGTAAAAAACAGAATCAGGTTGAGATCTCAAATAAGTTTGCAGCTTTGGAAAACTTAGATGATGATGTAGAGCTTGGGAAACTGTTTGAATACTGATATTTCAGCCAAAGACAGTCTAGGCTTTTAAGAGTTGAAGAATGACATATTGAAGGATGATTGGAACTATTAGATCAAAGGAAACAAGCCAAATTGCAGTGATTACAGGGTCCAAATTAGATGAATATTTTAATTAGGGATAGTTTCTTGTTTAGCTATGACCCATTATTTGATCTATTATCATGTATATGTTCCAATTTTGTATTATATTTTATATACACATGGTAGGTTATGTAGTTGCAGTGATGTGTAGGGATTCATATGCTTGATTTATTGTTGTGGATTTATATGCATTGTTCTGTTGGCTACTTGCTGATTTAGCAAGCTTGTGGTGTGACAGGTTCTGTATCCAGTGGCTTCGGCCTTGTAGGGATGTGCTGGAACGGGTAATAAATACAATACAATACAATACAAAAACCAAGTAAATGTGGATACCTTGAACAGTTTGAGGCATGAAGCCAGCAGGCATTTCAGGAATAAACAGAGGGAATATGTGAAAGACAAAATTAATGAGGAAAGCAGTCTCCTGGGATTTGGCACCGTGTATATGTGGTGTTAACCGACGTTTTGGAGGAACGTATCACCTCCATCTTGTACCAGTTCTCACAGTCTCTTCACCTGCGGATTCTTATATTTTCCTTCTACCCTGAAGATGGAGGCGATACGTTCCTCCGAAACGTCGGTTAACACCACATATGCATGGTGCCAAATCCCAGAAAACTGCTTTCTTCATAGTCACCATTGCGAAAACCTCAAATCTTACAAAATTAATGAGGTTGCAACAGACAGTAAGTGCAAGAACATTAGACACAAGTATAGAGGAATAGATGAGTTCAAGAGGGGTTACCAACTTAGAACTAAGTAAAGGGCGAGAATGATGATCTTGCAGATTTCCACAACATTTTGAACAGGTGGAAGAGCTACTTCTCTCAGTTATTAAATGTGTCTAGGGTCAGTGATGTTAGGCAGATAGAAATATGTACAGCTGAGCCATTTGTACCTCATCCTAGTCCATTTGAGCCTCAAATTGCCATCGCAAAGTTGAAAAAGTATAAATTGCCAGGTAATGATTAAATTCTGGTGAAAGTGATTCAAGCAGGAGGTGAAACATTATGAACCGAGATCCATAAACTTGTTAATTATTTTTGGAGTAAGAAAGAATTGCCTGATCAGTGGAAGGAGTCCAGTGTTTTATCAGTTTACAGGAAGGGCAATAAAACTGACTATTAATTATTGAGGAATATCACTTGTATTGACCTCATACAAAATTTTATTCAATATGCTACTCTCAAGGGAAAGTTGACACATAGGCGAAATTATTGGGGATCATCATTGTGGGTTTTGATGTAACAGATCAAGTACTGATCAGATTTTTTTTTTTTTGTAAGATAACTGGAGGAAAAATGGAAGTATGACAAGACAGTACATCAGCTATTCATAGACTTCAAGAAAGCCTACAATTCAGTTGGGAGGGAAGCATTGTACAATATCCTCATAGAGTTTGGGGTCTCTGTGAAACTAGTTAGGCTGATTAAAATGTGTTTAAATGAAACCTGTAATAAAGTACATATAGGTAAACATTTGTCTGATGTGTTTCCTATCTAAAATTGTCTAAAACAAGGAAGTATTACTGGCTACAGACTGGATGACCAAGGGGTGATAGTTTGAGTCCCGGTAGAGTCAAGAATTTTCACTTATCCATGTTGTCTGGGACCCACCCAGTCTTCTATCCAATGGGTACTGGGACTCTTTCGCCGAGGGTAAAGAGGCCGGAGCGTGAAGCTGACCACTCATCTCCAACTAGTGCTGAGGTTAAGAAAACCAGGATCTGTACTTCGACTTCCCCATACACCTTCCTGGCTTCGTGTTTAATTAGTTAAGCACAAAGACAACTTTGCATTTACCTTTGCTTATTTTTTTTTTAATTTATCACAACAAATTAGTGTTACACTTATCTGTGTATTTAAAAACCCTGTTCAGTGCAGAGCAGGTGTTTCTGTACGTATGACAATGAACAAGTTAGTAAGGTGAGAGGCACAGAGGAAACTATGATAAATTGCAGATGATAAGATTAAAAATGGTGAATAAAATTATTTCTAAGGATTCAACTTTGCCAGTTTTGTGTGTTCCGCATACAGTAAAACCCCGTTTTAGGTTTCTTTTGGGCTCACTGAATTTGAACACAACTGAGGAAAATCTTAAGTGGCGCTAATTTAACATTGAGCTTACTGACTTGGCATCAGTGAAATTCATCACTAAATAGTGATTCTACTGTATTCTGACCAGTGATTTCTAACCTATCTTGTTGGGTAGACCAGTCCAAATGCATGACATGCTTGACCCATAATCTTATAGTATTGTACACGTACAAAAGTAAATGCTCCTTTTGTTTTGCTTCCTTTTTATGATTGTATGCTGCTTTTTAGTTGTTAGTAGATAAGTCAGACTCTCATCTTCATCTTTCAACTTAATTAATCTTTGATTAATAAGGTTCTTGATATTGGACCACCACATCTATCAGGATCCCCAGTATTACTATCACACTGCCATGGTTGGCTTTCTTGTATTTATTTCTTAAGTGAATAATGCAAATACTACATTATCCCATAAGATTGGTTTTACAAAATAATCAAAGATAGCAGAATATTGTGGATGTCATAAAAGTAAATGTATGTGTACCTCAGGTGGGTGTCTGGAATCATATATATTGTGATTGGACACTGTGTTTCAATTGGTAATTGGATTTACTGAACACTTATAAATCGTAACTACCAGTAATTATAACAGTCACACTAATTCACACACTGTATGAATCACTACAACACACTGTGTTTTCTCAGTTTGTCTTTACTAGTTGTTGCCTGATAATGGCTCCCAACAATAGATATGCCTTTGCTTCCTTGTTCACTTCTTTACTGGCTGGCAACTGCCTCACAGCTAACTCATTACCCCACTTGTTTGATGATGTAGGGGAATCAGTAGGGGCTTCACTATTTCGGCCCACAGCCCTCATGTTGCAGTGCTTACTCATTGGAAAAGCTAATGGGTAATGGTTCATGATGAATGTATGGGCCTGTTGAGTGATGAAGATGAATATCTTATGTTAAATTATTTCATACTGGTAAAAATAAACATAACTACTCTCTTTTACCAGAGTTTGATATAAATTACAAAGGATAATGGAGCTCTCAGTGTGTAGGACATTTTAAAGATGCTGTTCTTGTTTGAGTGAATATGGTGAGTATAACTTAATGTCATTAATATGTTTGCACCAGTTTGTGTGTAGGTTGCCCATACCTTGGGTCCATGTCAGTGAGTCATACAAGTGTGAATGTTAATCCAGTTTTTTAAGTGCCTGGCAACCTATCTGAATTACCCTAGTGAAACATCAATTTTATTTTAAATGTCTAGTAACCTACTAGTAAGTCACCCTGCCCCCACCACTCCAATCAGGCTGACCAATCAGTGAATTACACTGATGCAAAGTGACTGATTTTGGGATTGTGTGGCATGAATGTGTTAATGCGCTGCATAGGAAAGTAAGGGTATGATAGGAGTTGTGTGATAATTGTGAAAGCCCTAGCTGTGGTGGATTATGATTCTGTGCAACTTTCTTGTTGCATGCGATCATGACAGGAGGATGCAGACATTCGCAGCCAACTAAGTGTCGAAGCCCACAATTTCATGTAGGACTGTTTTTTGTTGCTTGGAGCATTCTACTTGGGTATGTGTTCCATTTATTACTGTGGTATGGATTGTTTGTATGCACAGTGCAGACACTACCTGATTGTGTGTGTAGTGGAACCTGGTTATAAAATTGCAATAGAAGATATTTGCCTGTTCACTACAAACATTCCTTTTATTTATTTATTTATTATTCACTCAGTTTCTCTGGGAGGCTTGATAAACAAAAGTTGAAGGTACATTATGACACATTTTTGTACTTGTCTGAATTGTATAAGTTAGGAAGTTATGCTGCATATTAATTTTGTGTGAGAATTCAGATAACCTGTTTCATTTGTATAGTCACACTAAATTATTTCATGAAGTGAGATGACACTGCAGATATCGATCCTACTGGCATTTGGGAAGTGCAGCATGCATCAAAATATGCAGTACTGAAACTCGTGCATCTTGAACACGCATGTGCGTTTGTCGATGGGGAATAGCTCCAGCCACACGTGTTCCCAGTAGTGAAAAGGAAGTTGTGTTGTGCAGTTGTTATTGGAAATGGGTCCCTCGATGGAGGAAAAAGTGTTCATAGTTATTTCCACTCATATAGAAGTGGTCACCAGACAACTCGCTTCCTTGGTTTTGAGCAGCCAGATGTTATTGTCCAGAAACCGCTACATAGTACACATGTGACGCTATGGTGTGCCATCTCAGCACGGTATATCAGGTCCCTATTTCATTGAGGATGAGGAAGGCAATGCTCTTACCGTCACCCAAGAACACTATAGGAACATGGTGATCAGACCATTTCTTCAGGATTCGAGAAGGTTCTGTCATTCAAGGGGTCTTCACATGAATAGACAGTGGTATCAACAGGATGTCTTTTCATTTCAGTACTGTATTTTGGCGGATACTGTTATCTGGTTTGAATCCCATCTAGAAGCTGGGTAGTCTAATAGACCTCTGTGGGTTTCTTAAGTTTCTACAGATGAAGTCCTGAATATTACCTTAAATTGGGGCATGTCCATTCCTCCCACATAGTTTCTCGTTTATAATTCAAAATCATTCAGCAGCATATCATTTGATTGTGTATTACCCCCAGTAGCTGTTAATAATGCTTTACTATTACAGTTTTTATTATGTTTTGTGTACAATATTATATTTAAGCATCCTGTTGCACTCTACACGATAAATGATACAAACTCCGTCCTAAGTGCAAACAATATACATTTATATGTCTTTGATCTTGTTCTTTCTACACTACACGTTTCGGCCTCTATCGGCCATCATCAGGTGTATACTCTTAACGTTGCTGCCACACTGAACCCAGTCTAAAACTTAACATTTAAAAACACAATGTCACGTTCTTCGTATTATCAACATCTACATCGTTGATATGTGTCTGGTATGTAGATTATGTTGCACACGTCAAACCCGATATTCTTGTAGTAGCACTCTAAAAATCTTTAGTTATGATGTTTTTAAAATCTTTTAAAATTTTCTCTAAATTTTAAATTTAAAATTTAAAATTCTTAGGGTTACTCGCCCTATGTCTAAGTGCTGGAGCGGCTAGTTCTTGTTTTCACACTGTACAGGTGTTATNCATTGTGTTTTTAAATGTTAAGTTTTAGACTGGGTTTAGTGTGGCAGCAACGTTAAGAGTATACACCTGATGATGGCCGATAGAGGCCGAAACATGTAGTGTAGAAAGAACAAGATCAAAGACATATAAATGTATATTGTTTGCACTTAGGACGGAGTTTGTATCATTTATCATGTTTTGTGTCTTTGCAGTGAATAATTGGCTTTTCTGTAATATGCACAGTGTAGATTGTGGTTCCAATTTTAGATATTTGGAGAGATACTTTTAGTTTATTAATGCCTTCCTTTGTCTGGGTTTAATGCTACGGACTATTCTAGAATTTCCAGGCTGTTTTGTAAAAATTTAACAGTATTTACAGTAGAATGTTTAGGGACCAAGATATGAAGGAGGAGGTCTTAAAAAGCAACTGTTTTATATTGTGGTTGCATCTTTAAGCATGTATATGAATTACATGTAATAGAAAACACATCTGAAGTATTGACCAGATTGGATACTGGCTGGGCCATCAAAATATTCCTCAGTGGCAGAAAAGTATTAATTATGCTTTGATGGTAGAAATGCAGCTGTTTGCTAATATGGCTGCATTACTAGCTAGAAATAATGCAGGTAGCTGCTTTTGTACCATATTTTAAAGTTTATAATCATATTATTTCGATCACTGTCAGACACATTTTGAGATAAACACTGTGAAATTCAACAAACTCTGCCAAATATATTGCACGTTATTTATATTTAACTACTATCTTTTTACACCACTCCAGTAAGATACCCTGTCGTGAATAGGGATACCAACTGTAAGCCAATCCCCATTGGAGCTTTATTTATGCTTTCACGGTCTTTTATGACTGAGGTTTTATGGTTAGCATATGATTCCAAAAGCTTTTCAAATTCTTCCATAGGTAGCTTTGCAAGATGCTTTATCTGGCAGTACCCAGCCAACTTTAAAATCAGCTAATAAGGAAACCCATATGATAACACTCACTGTAGCAGCCTTCAGCAAAATGAGCATTTTTGGCACAGTGCTACTATAGTAGTCCATAGCAATGAAAAGATTAAAAATAAGCATTGCAGTTTGTACTGCTGCAATGTGGCATGCTAGGTGGGTAAGCACCAAGCCTCTGGAATAAGATATTATGAATAAATATTCTTCCACTCACAGAATGATGTTTGTCTGATATTGGTGACTTGTTTTTTTTTTTTTTTCTGTCTTTTTTTTNCCCCCCCCCCCAGAATGAATGTGTTTCTAGGCCTGCCCCTATCAGTGGGATGTCTGTTCTTAATCATTTGTAGTAACTGTTGTATGGGTTGCATGACAGGTGAAGTTAATTTCATGTAAAGTTGAAAGTACTGCTGTGGTAATAAAATTATATAATTTATGAGAGCAGACCAGAGGGAGAAAATGTATCATTCCAGTAATGTATGTTGTTTTGAGTGCCTCTGCTTGGCCCTTAGTAACTTATTTTCAGAATGTTGGAAACAAATACACGGAAGTCAACAGCTACTGCTTAGGGGGTATAATACGAGGGTAAGTCAATAAGTAAGTTACAAATGGATATAGAAATCAAACAAATAAGAGTACTGATTTGAAAAATGCTTTTATTTCTCAACATAATCTCCCTGTACATCGAGGCACTTGTCCCATCATTTCACAAGCCCCTGAAGACCAGCAGCATAAATTCTTTGGGCTGCTGTTGGAACCAGGGGTGTTCACACAGCATAGGTTAGGTTTTCACAAAGTCTGTGCATGATGGGCGCTGTGCATGCTGACTCCACAACACAAAATGCAAAAATGGGTCTGGCATTACAGCATCTCAATTGCTACCACAATGAAGGACACGATATGCTATCCCGAATTGTCACAGGTGATGAGACTTGGGTTCACCATTACCAGCCCGAGACAAAGCGTGTGTCAGTGCAGTGGAAACATCCTGTGTCACCTGCTAAAAAAAATTTAAGGTGACACCATCCTCCAGGAAAGTGATGCTTACAGTCTTCTGGGATCATGAAGGCATACTGCTCACTGCATTCTAACCTCAAGGACAAACCGTAAATGCCGACTCCTACTGTAACATCCTCAGGAAACTTTGTAAGGCCATTCAACAGAAGCGACCAGGACTCCTCACCAAAGGCATGTTGCTCTTGCATGGCAACACATGTCCCCGTGCTGCCAATAAGACAAATGAGATGCTGCAAAATTTCAAGTGTGAAGTCCTCGAGCATCCTCCATATAGCCCCGACTTTGCTCCAAGCGACTTCCATTTGTTCGGCCCTCTTAAACACCATCTTTTGGCTGAACATTTTCCCGAGGATGCAGCTGTAGTAAGGGAAGTCACTGCCTGGTTCGGACAGAAGCCAAAAGAATTTTATGCTGCTGGTATTCAGGGGCTTGTGAAACGATGGGACAAGTGCCTCGATGTACAGGGAGATTATATTGAGAAATAAAAGTATTTTTCAAATCAGTACTCTTATTTGTTTATGTTCTATATCCATTTGTAACTTACTTATTGACTTACCTATGTATAAAAGCTTATGCCTGAAAACAAATATTTGCAGGTTTGGTGTGAACAGCACAAAATACTTGTACAAAATGAATGTGTGGTTTTGAGCACTGAAATGCTTAATAATTGACCTACTGAAGCCAGAACAGTGTTTTCGAACATGATGGTTGGCATGACATACAAAAGGTCAAATAATTTCAGTAGTTAATGTTATAATTGAAGGTTTTGGTGCAAAAGTAGTGTAGCTTCTAAACAAAGGAGAAAATGGCCATTTGTTGTCATTAACTTCACAAACCATATCACACATTTTAGTACAGAATGTAAATATCCTGTCTTTTTACTGTCTGTAAATGCAGTTTCAAGACATATATGTGGCTATTATTCAGTTTTTATCGTTGCCCCTAATTTTGTTGAAATTTGACTATCATTTCTGCATAAATTCCTTAATTGCTTAGCTCTGCTATAGTATCACTGTAGATTTATCTGTTTTTGAGGATTGTCAGTTTGCAGTGTATAAGTTTTCCAAAACAAAGCGTATATTTTTCTTTCATTTTTCTTCTCTTCTGTTATTTCATAATGAGATAAGAATGATTTATGGTTTATAACTTTGTTACCTGCATGTTTGTTAACTCCTCCTTTCTGTGTAAACCTTGAATAGTATAATGGTGCATTTATGTTTTTAAGCCAGGATTTGTGGGGAAATCTTTCACGTTTTAAATTTTTTGGTCCATGTCTGCATTCTTGTGATGTTATATTTTATAAGAAAGGAACATACAAATTCTTAGATTTTTGTGGTGATATTTGTTTTGATTGTGATTTTCTGGTTTATGACGCTGTAGTTGTAGATGGATATCAGCGTTTCAAAGGAACATGCTGTCTACGTCTTCAGGGTGAATTGAGATTTTCACGTTTTTTATGACTGAATCTAGGTATCTCACTTTTAGGGGAAGTACATACACTGATAGTTACTGTGTTTTGAAGGTGCAGACCATAAGGAGAACCAAGATCTAAGGAAAATATTTAGACCTAAGAAAGGGGCATTAGTAGAATGAGGAAATTATATAATGTAGAACTTCATAATTTATACTCTTTCCCTAATGTTGTCTGGGTTATTTGATCGAGGACAGTGATATAAGTGAGGCATGTAGCCTATGGGAAAAATTAAATATGAAAATTGAAGAGCAGGTTACATGTGAGACTTAGGCATGAAATTAGGAAACAGTGTGAAGGTGAATGAATTATAAAAATTTATGATGTGGTCCAGTGCAGGTTTTTGAAAACATTGTTGAACCTTCATTGTCTATAAAATTATTTTTTTACCAACTAAGAAACTACAAACTTTTCAAAGAATGCACTTAGCCATCCATGTACTTAGTTTCTTATGCTGTGTAAATGTTATCTTGTTATGGCCGTGTCTTTTGCATATTTACTACGTAGGTAAGTAAAAAATTATCCACACTCTTGTTTTTCCAATCCATATATAGAAAAGTAGGGGTTGAACAAGTACTTCACTTTTCTACATAGTCTCCTCCCTTTTCGATGCACTTGGTCCAGTGGTCCAAAAGCTTGCATATTCCCTCCACGAAGAAGGTTTTTGGTTGGCCGCGTAACCATTTATGCACTGCTTCCCCCACTTCTTTGTCCGTAGAAAATCAAAAAACCTCGTGAAACATCTTGGAGTGGTCCAAAGAGATGAGAGTCGGAAAGGGCGATATCTGGGCTGTAGCCAGGGTGTTCCAGCACCCCGAAACACAGATGGTTAATGGTTTCAACGGTCTGGCCATCCTTGTGTGAGTGTTCATTGTCATGCAACAACAACACTTTCTTTGACAATAGGCCTCGGCATTTGGTGCGAATTGCTGGCTTCAGATTGTTGGCCAGCAAATCACTGTATCTTGCACTGTTGATGGTATACCATTTTTCCAGGAAGTCTTCCAGTATAGTCCTTTTTGAGTCCCAAGAAACGGTTAGCATCACCTTTCCCACGAAAGATTGAGTCTTGAATTTCATCTTCGTTTGCAATCCCGGGTGTTTCCACGCCATACTCTGGCTTTTGGATTCTGGCTCATAGTGATGAACCCACATATGAATTTCAGCCCCCGACACCCCTTCCAAACAGAGAAATCAGATCACTATTCTTTGTTAATCATTGGTGCACACTGCTAGCAGAGCGGCCATGTTTACACTGTCACAGCATCAAGGAAAATTATGCGATCAAGGTAAAACTTCGATGACATGACCACAGTAGTACCAACTCTAACAGTGCGTGCGTAGGAGGCAGCATGACAAACTTAAAGATGTGTTATGGAGAAAGTGCGGATAATTTCTGACTTACCCTCGTATATCCATCACAAGTGGCTTTTCTGCCTTGAGTTGTTTCTAGGGTGAGAAGCAACTGAAACTTTAGTTTAAGTCTCCATATTGACAGGTTTCATCAGTAGCAGCTTGCAGACTGCTTGTAGTAATTCTGTCATCTGTTGTTAATCTGTTGGTCTGAATAGAATTGTCACTTTATGAATAGGCTTTGCCTTTGTCAAGTGTATGTATTGCACATATAGCATGTTATTGAATCTCGGCATGGACTGTATGGAAAACGTCACTTCTGACAGTTGGAAATGTGTTTACTTTGCCATTTCCTAGCAATGGCCATCTCTTATTTTTTCACTATTCTGGCTTTCAGTCATATGTAATTATGTATAGTGTGCTGAAAACAGAATCCAGCAACATTCTAATAATGCCATAATTATCACCATCACTGTCTGATGCTGAGGTACCCTCGCAGATGTTTTAGACTGATACTAACAAGGTTGTAGCTTAGGCTTTGAATTTAATTGCAGGAAGTTTTCAGCACAACATTTCAACTGTATGCAGGCACTTCTATTGCCTCCTTAATTGAATGTTGGGCACTTAGTGATACTGTTTCAGTTGTAGTCATGATGTGGGATGGGAGAATGGATTATAAATGGTGTTTAAGGACCTTCAGAAGCCTTGTTGGACCTGTTATAAAGTGCTATCCCAGCACTCACTGGAGATGTTATGGAGAATCATAGAGAACCTAAGAAGGGATATCTTTTAACTAAACAGACACTCAAGCATGGTACCTCCCAAATTAAAGTGTGGAGCTTTATTGACAACAGACCTACTTTTCTATTTACTTAATATTTAAAAATAATCAGTTTTTTGTAAATTGCTATTAGTAGTTGCACTTGACATGATACTTATGTTAGGGAATTCACTTGAATATTTTGAATGGCCATGAAAGTGCTTTCACTTTCTCTGTCCATTTTTCTGGGAATATCTTTTTAAATACATGTATCATTTGACAGATTTCCTTGATTCCTTCCTCTCAATATAGATATATCATCCACCTCCTCCTGCATTTTCCATCAGACATTCTGTTCATAAATTAGAATACTACACAAAGTGTGATACACTAATTCACACAGTGGCAATACTTCTTCAAGTAGGGAAATTGGTGATTTAAAAATGTGTCTTATTAAAAGATTCTCAGGTTCGAGACCAGCCAGATGTCACATGGAATTTTCTTTGTGCCATCTCCTTTCCTAACATCCCATAAATTAAAACTTGGTGAAAGTGGAAAATGCTGTGGTTCTGATACCTTGTTAAGCTGTAGGTACCCCATTCCAGTCATCACCATTACCATATAATTTGGAACCTATTGATCCTGCCCACTTCTCAGCAGGCAGGGGGCAGAGAGGTAAAAGGACTATAAGGTGTAAGAACAAAAGCTTTAATTAGAGAAAAGTTTACTGTTAGAATAACCTCAACATATTCACACAAAATTGTACTTCATAAGTATTTTGGTATGAACATTGATAATTTAAGAGATTTGTGTCTCTTTGGTCCACTACCTATGAGTTGCCCTAGGTACTGTGAAAGTTAGAATGTGGCCATCCAGGCACAGTATTTCAATAAGTATAAGAGCTGAACAGAGTGGGGAGTGTGTGCATGTACACACTTCATTGTCTCACTACCACCCTCTGCCCCCATCCTCAGTTCTCTTCAGCCTTATGCTTTGCAACCCATAATTGAGTTTACCCAGACTGTACACAGTTATAGAGGATGCATGGCTCACAGGTTAGTTACTCTGTTATTTGTGTTGTTACTGGATTACCTGCCAGTGGATCACCCTTTTCCCTGGGTAAAAGGGTGTTTCGTTAATAGTTGAGTCATTCCACTGGTATGTATGGGAAGGTATGAATATGTTAATGGCTGGATGTAAAATTTAAGAGAGAAGTGTCTTACTTTTATGTTGTATGCTGATCAACAGAGTGACAGTCTAATTGCTTCTGGTGACCTGGGCCTTGGGAATCGGCTAATGGATACAAGAGTACGTGTACCTGGACCTGGAGGAAAGGACATCTAGGTGCAAGACATGATATTGGTGCTATGGCTGTGCACATTAAGGCCTGTTGAAGATTTAGGCTTTTTGGTACTTTGTTTGAGAGTACCACACACAAAGCAAGACTGAAACTAGCATCACTATGTTGCATCATCTACAGAAGATTTAGGTTGTTATCAGATACCACATGGCACGTGACTGCATTCAGCATTGCTCTGTGCAAGAGCAACTGAAGATTTAGATTGTTATTGGGTGTCCTCTGTTGGGAGTGCTATGTACAGTGCATGATTGCATTTCTGCATTGTTATATGAAACAGCTGTTGAAGCTTTAGATTGTTACTGGGTACCCTCCATTTGGAATGCTGGAGACAGTGCATGATTGAATCTCAGCATTTTTATATGCAGCAGCTGTTAAAAATGTAAATTATTGTGTTCCCTATGTTTGGGGGTGCTATGTACAGTGCATGATTGAATTTTGGCACTGTTACATGGCACAGCTGCTAAAGATTTGGATTGTTATTGGATGCCCTATATTTGGGAGAATGAGACACAGTGCATGATTGAGTTTAGCATAACTGTTACATCATTGCTGGAAACTTGGGTTGTTGCACCCTCAATTTGGGAGTGCTGCCTCAGCACATAATTGAATTCAGCGTCACTGTATTACAACTGTTGGAGAGTTTGGCTGTTATTGGGTGCCCTGTGTTAGGGGGCGGTACACAAAACACAAGATTAAGTCTGGCATTACTGCATGCTTTAGGGTATGTATGTTTTACGTCTCCTGCAAACAAGTCTAACCTCCACTAGAAATCAGAGTACTATATTTGCTTTATCTTGTCCATTCATTACTCTAATTCCTTGCATTTTATAAATGTAACAGTATTTTTCTTTTATGCATACAGTATTGCAAAAATAATTACACTCATTATTACACAGTATCATTATGCTCTATAGTGCAGCCAAGCAAAGAGTTCTCACAGAGCAACCCCCTACTCTGTCTACCCTTCTTATGCTTCTCATACTCCACCCCTGCTGTTCCACTTTTATTGGCTGGATTACTCGCAGCATGCAGGCTGGGATGATAGATCAGGGGAATAGACCCTTCCCTCCTAGCAAACATTATCCCCACTGCCTCTGTGAATTCTTTGGCTGGTTGAACTATAAGAGCACTCAGTATTTGAGGACATAAAATTTTGTGCATTGAGTTCAACAGCAGTGTAATTGTAAAGGGGCAGTTCTCCTATTATCAAGACGCTGAAGGTTGGAGAAAGAAAGTCATGGTCACAGGTAACAGGCTGGTTTCCTGATGTTTTATTCAGTAAGAGAGCAGAATGTATGTGAAACAGACAAGAAAGAAAAATCCATTCCAGAAGTATTTCTGAGAAGAATTTAGGATACATATATTTGTTTGAATAGTAATTTTATACGCAGAGGTGAGCAGAATTTATAAATTAGTAATTACACAAATTACTGTCCTGTCACTGTACATAATTTTTACTTTTATTCATTTCCATTACTTGCAATTTACACTATATAATTTCAAAGTTTTGTACCATCACTTTGTAATTTTCAAGCTACAGAGAAATGTTTCATATAAAACTTGTAGTAGATATTGTCAGAAGATCCAGACATGAAAGGAATTTTAAAGAAGGTTAATCTGCAAGCATCTGATCTGAATAGTGATGTTTCTTTCTTGTCTCATACTTTTATGTTATTTTAGTTGGTGCTTTGTATGTCCAAGTTGGCATATTTCTGTGCAATGGACACAGAAAAGTTTATCATTCAAAGTGTCTAAAGCAGAATATAAATACTCAACAGCATAATGTTAGAAATATAAAAATTCACAACTTATCCATTAGTGTAATGCCACTGTAGGGCAAATCAGCAGTACTACCCAAACTGAAGAATCTGTAGAGCATTGCTAATCTTAGTATACTTTCGTACTTACTTTGTCATAATTTTGAAAAATAACAGTAGGTATTGTTATTGGTGGCATGTCACACATCTTATATTCTGTTATTTTCTGTCTTGGTGAACTCATCAAGTTTGTGTAGTGGAGGGTCATTAAAATCTTCTCAGGCATAAAGCCACATACAGTATGGTTGGATAACATTCTGATACAGAGAACCTACTTTTGTTTCATCAGTGGGATCACATGAAGTGAAATAGTAGATGCAGTGAGAAGTAATCTGTGACATGACCAAAAACACTGGAAAGAGATGAAGATGGGACTTCAAAGGGATGAGCAAGATTGGTTTTGTTTCAGCAGCAGGGCGGGGAATAAATGAAGGTTAGCTAAAATCGATGTTCCTTAACCTAAATGAAGAGGAGAGCGAAGAGTTGAGTAGTAATATAAGAAGGTGTGGGTATGATTAAGAAGGGGCTAATTCTGATGTTGCTTAACCTAACTGAGGATGAGGAGTCAAGAGGAGGTAATGAAGGTATGGCTGCCTTCAAAATTTGGCCAAGAGCTATGCTGCTAACCTAACACAAGAGGACGAGGAGGAGTTAGAAGGGAGGCAAAGGAAGATGTGGCCAAGATTGATATGTCTTGAAAAGGCAGAGGGGTAAGTGAAGGTAATCACCATCCAGGAATTGATATACTTAGGACAACTGATGATGAACGCAGAAGGAACTTCCAAAAAATCAGAATTTTATCCAACCATTAATCTTTATGTACAGCTCAGTAAAAGAAGTGAATCAGTGTGAATGTCATGAGTAGAGTACTTCTGTTTAAATGATTGCTGTTGCATGGTAGCCATTATGTTTTACGATAAGAAAGTGCTGCAATTATGTTTGTATCATGGATGCTTTAAAGCAGCATTGTCTATGCAGTTATGGTCTTGAACATGTTCACTGCCCAGTGCCAAAATATTTAAAGCTGCTGTCCAAGCAAAAGTCATACTTAAAACAAAGACTGACAGAAGCCTCTATTATGTGAATGTCAAAAATCAGTTCTTACTATATGCCAGTTTGTTATTTTATTAAAAAAAGGGTTTATGCTCCTATGAGTTGTTGAAATCTATATGTATCTCAGTTCCCCAAAGTTTGTACTATCAGCAGCTTTGAATTCTGCAGTCTTAAATGTTAATGATATTTACTGTGCACTCTGCTAGAAATCGGGTTACATCTATAACAGAATGTTTAAATGACATGACTTGGCAATGATGTTCCAAGCTGTCACTGATGCCAACTTCAGCAACAGATAGCCTTGTTGGCAGTGAATGTGTTATATGTACAGTAGCAGGAGTTATTTCCTGTTGATTTACTGATGAAATATACATGTGCTGAAATGAGACACTTCTGTTGCAGGTGTGCTTGCATGTGCAGAGCTATGACACAATCGTTGTTAACAACTTATGTATCCTCCTTGTGTGAGATCTTCCTAATATGGGGTATCAGGTTGGTGAAGGAGTGGCTGCATCATATTGTCTTACTGCATTGCATTGTTATTGTATCATATGAAACTTCTAGCAATCCTTAACAAGTATCATACATAGTAAATGGCTTTTCTGTACGTTTGTTTATGACCATTTCATTAGATGTGTTATTTTTGATGTCAGTTGTTGATGACTAGTGTGTCTGTATTATTTTTTTAAGAAACATCTGATATGTATGCAGAATTATGTGGTATCACATATTACAGAATGAAATGGTTGTGAGAGACCATTTTGTTGATGCTTCTTCAGTACAGTTATGGTGGCATGTAACATAATGTGAGATGGGTGAAAGAGACTGGAAAAGTATTGTTTGGGGGCAGGGGCTGTATTAAGCTTCAGGTTACCTTTAGCAACATGGCAAGGAGAACTTTTTCTGATGAAATTTCAAGCAAGAAAATGTTTTAGTAAAAAGAAGAAACTACTTTTATTTTAATGACATGCTTAACTCTCTCCCACCAAGCACCCTTGAAAACAGTCTCACATCAATTGCTATGTCTGATCTTAGCACTTGAATTAATTTATTTTCCTCTGTGGTGAGGCCTGTTGGAGAATGACCTAACTTTCTGATGTTTCAGCTGTTCCCTTCTCATGTTGGCTTCACTTCCTGATGTGTTTGTCTTATATCAAAGAGTGATGTAAACTGTGGGCAAATATTTTAGATTAAGTCATGGTAAAATGTGGGGTTACACTATGTAGTCAGGAAATTCTTATGTTCCACATTACTGATATTTACTCTTTTATGTGCTCACATAAAGAGAATGATGTGTTCAGTAATAGAACAAGTGACCCTACTGTGTGATATATTTCACTGTAGCGTTATTCTTGTTCCAAAACTTATTGAAAAAGAAAACAGCATCCTTCTGTCCTGTTATCTCCATTTCCTAATGGAATAGGTGACTGATACCTATACCAGCCTTAGAATCCTCTTTCCATTGTCTCTGCACCATGCAGATGCATAATTGTCTATCCCTTGCCTTTTGTCTTCAACTGTATTTTCATACTTCTTCCATCTCTTTATATTTGTAGATACTCCTTGAACTGTATTATCTGTAAATAAGGTCTAGAAGTTCATGATGATGGTATATTATTACAGTGATTGACTTTCTGGACTCTATCCTCAGGTAGAAAGCCTACTCAGCTGGGTCCAATCAGTAGAGCTAGTCTGTATCTCCACACTATGAATAGGACAATGGACAATGTCTGAAAAGTCAGTCATATTATTTGCCTTTAGTTTCCTGTTACTTCGGGTAGGTGGGTGTGTGCGTGTGTATACATACATCTTTGCCAGTCCTGCATCAGATTATTTTGTGGAACAGCTGGCCAAACGTTGCATTTGGAATACATTGGTTACTATGTATGCTCTGTATGCATGAGATCCACATATTAAATCTGGGCAGGGAGACTGGCTATTCTGAGATTTTTGTAAGTTCCCCAGGCAAATACGAAGTTACCACCATAAATAGAATATAGCAGTGCTCTCCCACATCCTTTTATATAACCATTCAGAATCATCTTGTTATTCAACACTACATAATGTAATCAGGTGATTCAATCTGATTAATAAACTGAGAAGAAATAGTTTTCAGATTTCTTGCTTTAGGCTGAGTCATTATGGTGGACAGAGGAGTGGCACATTGGTGTTGATGCTCAATTCACTAAGCCTGCATCTTTTCCAGTTTCTCCACAATTGGCTCCCTAATCTGTGTTCCTATCAGCTGTTATTCTTGTTGCACATCCACAGCATTCATTAAGTTTCTCAGCTTGTTTCCTTATGCTTTTAAAGTTGATTCTTGGATTCCCATGGCATTGGCCATGCTAGCCATGCATTTGTTACATTCATGCCACTTGATCACATGTAATTTGCCCTGAAGAGTAATAGGTATCCTTTGTTTAATGCCACTGGTAGCCCTTTTGTCAATCTATGTTCACCGATGATGGTTGATTTTAACTTTTAAGTTTATGGATTGCACTAAATTAAGAATACAGATGTTTTTAGTTATATTACATGGTCTGCAACTGCAGATAGACTGAGATGACTGACCACAAATAAGTGACTGTGTACACATGTGCACAACAATATTGCAGTTACAAAATTGCATTAAACAGAAAAAAAATGCAAAGTAAGACCTGTATTTGATTATGTCTTCGTTTATTTAACAGTGTTTCTTTGACTAAATAAGCTGCCACCACCATCATCATATTCCAACACAAAGCTGGATAATTTAAGGGTGGCCTGTTTTGGCCTTTGCATTCACAAAGCCCAGTAGTCATTTATGTCAGCAGTAAATCCACTGTGTTCCTGTTGGATAGTATTAGATTATATAACATTGAATGTTGGGATTCATATGAATGATAAAGTTCGAAGGACATGGCATGAACTAATAATAGTCTTTATTCAGGTAGTGTCCTAGTATTTACCAAAAAAGACTGGGGTGAGGGCATAGGTCCAGTCCCAGGACCTATTGAATATGAAGCATAAGTTCTGAAAACTGTGCATAGTTCAGCATACATTTTCTTCAGTTGGTTTCTACCTGTGAAAGAAACTGATATTGCTGTCTATTGTTTCCGTTGGACACAAAAGGTCTGCCTTCTCCCATCACACAAGGAAATTAAAAGTGTTGAAGGATACATTGGGAGTAAACATATATCACAAGAAGTTTTAGAGGCCTATATAATGTATTTATTGCTTTCTAAAAAGAGGGAGCTATATTGTACTTAATAATTTCTTGTTACACATGTTTGTTCAGAGCTGTATTGGTGTGAATTGAGAGCAGATGTTGACTTTGGAATTGAATCAATTTCCTTCAGATTGTATTTACATACAGCACTGCTTATATGAATATTTTCTTGATTATCACATTAACTTTTCCGTAGAGAATGACTTATTTTATAATATGAGTTCTGTAAATGTAAAGAGAATATGAAGTGATATTAGAATTACCAAAATTTAAACTATAATGATGGGAAATACACATTGAAGTGTTTGAATTGTTGTCCAGGTTGTATTTAAGCTTCACCAATTGGTATAATATTAATGGAGTTACAATACAATACTTGAATTTTGAAATGTATTTCTATTAATAAGAACACACCAATTAAAAATTATTTCTTTTGGGTACAAGTAGAGACGTCAGGATAATCAGTGAAACAATATATGGCACTTTCTTGTTCACTAGCATTTATAAGTTCTTATTAAGGGGAGGTGGTAAGACCTGTCTCCCCACAGTGTTGATTCTGTCACATTAAGGTATGTTTTCCTGAAAAGTATGAAATAGTCAAGAAATTTGGTACACAAGTATTTATGAATTTTCTGGATCTACTGCTTTTTTTATAGTAATATGTAAGTAAACAGATTAGTTACAATTTTCCTCAAAAAGATTATTTTTTCAGCATTTTAGATAGAAAAATATTTAATAAATTAATGTAGATTTAGCGGGAGTACAGGAGGTCAGATGGGATGGAGGTGGCATCGCACCAGCAGGAGACTATACATTTTTCTATGGAGAGGGGAATGAAAATCATGAATTAGGTACAGGTTTTTTCATACATAAGAGAATCATATCAGCAGTCAAAAGGGTATATATATATATATAATACTAAAAGGTCACTGGTGTGATATCATTGTTATGAATATTCACACCCCAACAGAAGATAAAATTGATGACATAAAGGATATTTTCTATAAAGAACTAGAACATGTATTTGATAAATTCCTAAAGTACCCATGAAAATTTTGTTAGGAGATTTAAATGCCAAAGTAGGGAGGGAAGACATTTTCAAACCAAAGATTGGGAATGAGAGTTTGCATGAAATTAGTAATGATAATGGAGTTAGAGTAGTAAACTTTGCCACATCAAAAAATCTTACTGTCAAAAGTACAATGTTCCCACATCGTAATATCCATAAATTTACTTGGACATCTCCTGATTGGAAGATACACAATCAAATAGACCATATTTTGATAGAAAGGAGATGGCACTCAATTATACTTGATGTCCGAGACCATATTTTGATAGAAAGGAGATGGCACTCAATTATACTTGATGTCCGATCATTGAGGGCAGGAGGTTGTGGTACTGATCACTGCCTGGTGGTGGCAAAGGTTAGGGAAAGACTGGCAGTGAGCAAACAACACAGAGTTCATATGGAGAGGTTCAATCTCAAGAAATTAAATGAGGTAGAGGGTAAAGAGTAGTATTGTGTTGAAATCTCAAATAGGTTCGCGGCTTTGAAAAACTTGGAAACTGAGGTGGATGTTAATAAAGCTTGGGAAACTATTAGAGAGAATATAAAAATGTCTGCCAAAGAGAGGCTAGGTTATTATGAACCGAAGAAGCATAAGCCATGGTTCGAAGAAGGATGTTCAAAATTATTGGATCAAAGAAAGCAGACCAAATTGCAATGGTTACAGGATCCAAGCAAGTTAAATGGGGATAATGTGAACAATATAAGACATGAAACCAGCAGGCATTTCAGGAACAAAAAGAGGGAATATCTGAAAGACAAAATTGATGAGCTTGCAATGAACAGTAGGAACAAGAACATTAGAGACCTGTATATAGGAATAAATTACTTTAAGAGGGGTTACCAGCCTAGCAATAACTTAGTGAAGGATGAGAATGGTGATCTGCTTGCAGATTCCCACAACATTTTGAATAGGTGGAGGAACTACTTCTCTCAGTTATTGAATGCACATAGGGTCAGTGATGTTAGGCAAACAGAAATCCATACAGCTGTGCCGTTAATATCTGATCCTAGCCCTTTTGAGGTTGAAAGTGCTATTGCAAAATTGAAACGGTATAAATCGCCAGGTAGTGATCAAATTCTGACAACTTATTCAAGCAGGAGGCAAAATATTAATTCTAAGATCCACAATCTAATTACTTCTATTTGGCATTAGGAAAAATTGCCTGATCAGCGGAAGGAGTCTATTATTGTACCAGTTCACAAGAAGGGGGATATCACTGCTATCAACTACATACAAAATTTTATCCAATATTCTTCTCTCAGGGTTAAGTCCATATATAGATGAAATTATTGGGGATCGTTATGCAACACAGCGAAGTCAGAGTGAGTTTTTGATGGTTGTCTTGAGACAGGAACAATTTTAAAGGTAAATTTATAGAATAACAACAGGATGCATTCCTTGGATAATTTAATGCTTTGTTCACAGAATTATTAGAAATGTAGAATTAGGAAGGTAGTTTTGGTAAGTTCATGATAGCACACACTACAATTATTTTTGTTTAAAAATGTTTTGGTTTTTGGTATCTCTCTTCGTCTGATGCCCAACCTTTGACCTGTCCAGCAAGGGAGGCCCTGCCAGTAGCACAGAACAAATGATGCTCGAGATGGTTCAAGTTCGTATAGCAACAGGCGTGACCAGAGTGGTTTGAACGGCTGTTGTACTGCGATGTGGAAAGCAAATGGAAAAACTACCACATTATCACTTTTCCTGGATAGTCTCTTTCCAAAAACAGAAGATCGCATTAAGTGGAGGAACTGTTTTGGAAGAGATTGTGGACCTGTCGTCTGACAGACTACTGATGAATGAATGAAAAATGTTTTGGAGACCATAGTTTCTCTCCCACTCAGTTTACCCCAAACAATTAAGCCGGTCCCTATATCTGGCTTTGACCTCAAAATGGAGCCAAGCGTCCAATCTGAAATGCCAAAAGGTTCAAGGTGTGGCCAACAGTAGGCTTTTGCCTGAGGATGGTGACAGAATAGTCTCTGAAATGTTTTTAAATAAAAAAAAAGTGATGGATAATGTTGCATTTTAGCGTCCTGTTGCACTGATTTTCGTCCATGATGCACTGCAAGACGGACACTGTATATATATCATGGGTGATGGATAATACCTGGAAAGCCTACAGTTGTATTAATATAATAGCCACAAATGTTTTACTGCTGCCTCACTCTTGGCACTGGAATGCAGTTCATGTTGGAAATAGTGGTAATGCTCATACAGATTCTTAAAGGCCTAATATGGAAAATGTGTGACAGGCACCACAGATTGTGCATACCAATACTAATTTGGATGCCAAACCTACTCTATGGAATTTTCAAATCATTCTACACTATTACGTACAATAATTAACACTGCACAAAGCCATTTAGAACACTCGAAAGAAGACCTAAAATTATGTCTTCCATTTGTTACTCTATACATATTTTCTGAAACGCAGTACTCGAGCAACATTTCTTCACTTGAAAATAGCCTACCACTGTATGCCACTGGTGTTTTGTCTAACCACTTTCATTACACGAAATAACCATCCTTGCATTATGTGACTTATTTGCACTACTTAGAACTACAGGTTTTCCTCTGCCAGGGCGTATGGCCTCCTCTTGAGCTGTCCTATCTTTGTATGAAGATGTATGGCTATAAGCCCTACAAACTACCATGTGCAAAGGCATGCAAATATTCTCTATGTTCCCTATTTTCGTAGTAACAAGTCGAACAAGTGAAGATCCCGGAAACTCTTCAGTAATGGTAGCATCTCACCCCTCTTCACCCCATGGAACCTAAGTTCACATGAATAGCAATAAATAATTTTGCAACCGCATCTCTTGTGCTACAGAGTTCTTATTCTGTTTTTTTTTTCTGAACTAGGTTCAATATCAGTTCACTCATATTCGTTCCAAAGGATATGAGTGAAGTGATACTGAACCCAGTTCAAAAAAAAAGAAGAAAAAGAAAACACCAGAGTAAGAACCTCTGCAGCACAAGGGGTCAGGGTTGCAAAATCAGAAAATTTCTCACCAGTGCCTGTAAAGTCCATTTCATTCATATCAATCCAACATCTCCTTACCCAAATGCATTGCACATTGTGAACTACTATAACATACACAGAATACCTTTGTTTAGGAAAGCTGAAGGTGGGGAACTTGATTTAACCTCACACCTTTGGTAAAAACTTACACTTGAAAGCCACACGGAACATAGTTTCTTGGTTACATTAAAGCATTATAAATCATATATATAGCAAGCAGTAATACTGATGTATCCATTTATTATTAATTTCATTAGAATGATGTTCAGTACTGGACAGCATTATTTGGCAAAATTACAACATATCTTACAGAATGCTAGAAATCTGATATTCATCTTCCACTTTAGTTCTGGACAAGAATAAATTGCAAACATAACAACAGAATATCTTGCAGAATTTTGATTTGTTTCATCCTGGTCTGACAGACTAACAACTGTGGGAACTCGCAATAGTCAGTGATCACACTCAGTTCAGAGCAATCAGCCATCACAGTCTTCAGCTCTTTATGGGTACCAGACAGTTAACGTAACTGATGCAGCTCTCCTGTGGCCATGCCCTGCAACCACGCAACTAACGCAGCTGCTGCAACTCCAGCAACTGACCGAGGCAGCTGTTTCTACCGGTGCATGCGGTACTACATCACTGGCCAGACAGGCCAGATGAACAGCCGAAGGAGCGAATTCTGCCAGCACACTCTCAGTGGAACAAACTGCCCTTTGAGGGCCAGCCAACTTTTGAACATTCTACATAGCTTCACAGCTATTCTGTAAATTCAATTTATACGATTTAATATATACAACTGTTATAATGTGGTTGTCGTTTAGAACATCGACATTCCCACACAGTATTATAAAAGGTTAATTATTTCTGTCCAGTGTGACTGGACATCAGTGATATAAGTCACACTGGATGGAATTAATTAACCTTTTATAATATCTTACAGAATACTGGAAATCTGATATTCATCTTCCATTGCAGCAATGGACAAGAACATGTGGCAAAATTAATAACATGTCTTATGGAAATGCAATGATTATTCAAAATCTTGTATTCATGTTCACCAATTCAGTACTGGACAGAGTAATATGGAGAAAAATAAGAAGAAATACACCCATAATAATAATATAACAAAAATAATAAAACAGGTAAATAAACTATGACACGGAATACACCCACAATAATAATAAAACAGAATAACAAAAATATTAAAATAGTTAAATAAATTATTATAAGGAATGCACCCATAATAATAAAACAGAATATGTAAATAAATTGCACAAAATGTCCTACCCACACTGAATCCTGATATTGATCCTGCTGAAGCAGATAACCAGTGCTCTATACTGGGACTCTTATCGCTTAGTGGGCAACACAGTGCTTTCCAGGGTCAACAGGCATTTCAACATATAAAACTCTCAAAGAGTTTGTCAACCTTCTCAATAAATGCATCTGTTGCCAGGTATTCACTGCAGCATCCTCCTGAATGAACAAAAGAAAAATGCGAAATTAGTGTGCTTCCTTACATGCTAGATTACCATAACTCTTCATAATGTTATATTTTAGTGTCCTTTTGCACTGATTTATGTCCATGATTTATTCTGACCGTCTTACAGTGCATACATTTATTCACCTTACTCTTCTCTCTTGCACTACATGTTTCAGCACAAAAGTGCCATCTTCAGGTGCTTTTCGATGTGCGTCAAACTACTTCATTGCATGCCCTGTTGTCTTTATACTAAAATATATATTCATCATATATATTGATAAAATTTTAAATATTAAAAATATTAAAACTGTTCAGGATTTGTCATCCTTATGTTGTATCTCAATACGCGAGTCACGCCTATCTTCTTCTATCGGAGTATTCTTCCTGCTTTCGTGTGTGTATTGTGTTTTGTGTTGTGTCTTGCTCCTGTGACTGCGTGTGTTATACTGCTGGGCCTGCTGGGTATGTGTGTGACACCTGAAGATGGCACTTTTGTGCTGAAACATGTAGTGCAAGAGAGAAGAGTAAGGTGAATAAATGTATGCACTGTAAGACGGTCAGAATAAATCATGGACATAAATCAGTGCAAAAGGACACTAAAATATAACATTATGAAGAGTTATGGTAATCTAGCATGTAAGGAAGCACACTAATTTCGCATTTTTCTTTTGTTCATTCAGGAGGATGCTGCAGTGAATACCTGGCAACAGATGCATTTATTGAGAAGGTTGACAAACTCTTTGAGAGTTTTATATGTTGAAATGCCTGTTGACCCTGGAAAGCACTGTGTTGCCCACTAAGCGATAAGAGTCCCAGTATAGAGCACTGGTTATCTGCTTCAGCAGGATCAATATCAGGATTCAGTGTGGNGTGAAATAATTCATCTATAAGTATTACAAACATGGTGCTGGTGCTACATTGAGGGGTAACGTTTAATACATTTAATAGACACTAGCTAAACTTAATGTCTTCGTTTGATTAAGTAACACATAATAAAGACATTACATTATGCATTAAAACAGACTTACCGTGCTGAATCTCTGGGAAAGTTTAAGAGTTTCAAACCTGTTTGCCTACTGGATGACGAGCACCCCGGGGTTGCGCAATCCCCCCCCCCCCCCTTCTCTCCCCACAAAAAAAACACAAATTGTAACANCCCCCCCCCCCGCCATTCATCCTGCAAGAAACAATACAGATATTGTAACACAATCACAGCACACGATGAGTTTCGAGATTCTACAGACCTTCTTTAAGCTACATCGAAAGATGCATAACCTACAGAAATATCTTAACAGGAATATTCCACTTCATATATATTTCTAACTTAATTGCATAAAAATAAATAACACGGCGATGTAACTTAAAGAGTAAACATCAACTCTTGATTCACTACATCAAATCAAATCCCATACTTACCAATCAACCGCGAAACTGACCAAATTCAGTTTGTGATAACTACAAACCATTTTTCAGCCAACGCCCCGACGGCCCCGACGGCCCCGACCGAACCCGACTCCAGCGACTCCAACCGTCACCACTAACGTCGATATATTGCAAAAGGTGTATAAGGATCATAAGGATCGATTGGGATTGGGTCACACTTAAGCGAGTCGATATATTGCAATAGTTGAATTGTGATTGGTTCTGACTATCTAGTTAGGTCCTTCAGCGTAGAGATGGCAGGAGATCCATTGTTTCCCCCTTCCCCATGACCCATGACAGTTGTACCATAGTATTCGGTTCGTGGGTTTCGAGGACGCGAGGGCTTCTAGGGCGTTTGAGAGCTTAGAGCGTTTAGAGGGGTTTATATTAAGTCAAATTCAGTTAAGGCTGCAGGATTTTAATTAATTACTAATATTCGGCCATATATACATACGTTGAGGTAGTGCGACGTTACATGTGTGATATGTTTGTAATGTAAAAGCTTTACGTGTATGCTGTGATGATTAATATAATTTTTGTTCAGTAAGTAGGAGAAGAGTGTACTTGACAAATATTGTTCGACGTATATCTTGGTGAATATATAAATTTTAATCATATAGACTCTTATTAGAGGTGCAGCTACAGTTCTGCAGTAGTTTACAATATTATATTTAAGCATCCTGTTGCACTCTACACGATAAATGATACAAACTCCGTCCCAAGTGCAAACAATATATATTATATGACTTTGATCTTGTTCTCTTCTACACTACATGTTTCGGCCTCTAACGGCCATCATCAGGTGTATACTCTTACGTTGCTGCCACACTGAACCCAGTCTAAAATTTAACATTTAAAAAACACATTGTTATTTTCTTCGTTATTATCAACATCTACCTCGTTGATATCTGTCTGGTATGTAGATTATTTTGCACAAGTCAGTTTTGATTTTCCTGTAGTAGCACTATAAAATCTTTAGTTATAATTTTAAAATCCTTTAAAATTTTCTCTAAATTTTAAATTTAAAATTGTTAGGGTTATTCGCAATGAAGATAGGTTGCAATTCGCAGTATATAGGAAACCCACACAAACAGACATCATAATACCTAACAGTTCGTGCCATCCATTCGAGCACAAATTGTCAGATATTAATTACCTCATAAATAGACTCTACACATACCCAATAACAGAAAAAGGAAAACAAATAGAGAAGAACACTATTAAAAACATACTACATAACAACGGATACGGCACAAACATAACCAAAAGATTAAATCAGACAACACGAAAACAAAAATCAAACACACATGACGACGAACAACAACATAAAACAAAGTGGGCCACATTTACATATAGTACAAAAGAAGTGAGAAAAGTTACAAAACTTTTCAAAGACACACAGATAAAAGTAGCATTCCGCACACGAAACACAATAGAAAACATACTCAAACAAAAACCACAATTAGACAAATACAATAAAAGTGGCATATACCAAATGAAATGTGTGGATTGCCCTTTGAAATACATNTTGAAATACATTGGGCAAACAGGCAAAACATTTAACACTAGATATAAAGAACATATATATGATATTAGAAATAATGATAGCAATTCCAGGTACTCAAATCACATACTAAATAGAGGACATGTATACGGAACAATAACAGAGGTAATGGAAGTTGTAACAACGGGAAAGAAGGGCAGACATTTGAATACATTAGAGAAATACTATATATATAAAATAAGTAAGAAAGGCCTACACATGAATGATACACACATAGAAACACACAATCCCACATTTCAAACGATACANATAACACCTGTACAGTGTGGAAACGAGAACTAGCCGCTGCAGCACTTTAGACATAGGGCGAGTAACCCTAACAATTTTAAATTTTAAATTTAAAATTTAGAGAAAATTTTAAAGGATTTTAAAATTATAACTAAAGATTTTATAGTGCTACTACAGGAAAATCAAAATTGACGTGTGCAAAATAATCTACATACCAGACAGATATCAGCGAGGTAGATGTTGATAATAACGAAGAAAATAACAATGTGTTTTTTAAATGTTAAATTTTAGACTGGGTTCAGTGTGGCAGCAACGTAAGAGTATACACCTGATGATGGTCGTTAGAGGGAGAAACATGTAGTGTAGAAGAGAACAAGATCAAAGACATATAATATATATTGTTTGCACTTGGGACGGAGTTTGTATCATTTATTCTGCAGTAGGGTTATGGTTGTGCCTGTGCTTTAGCTCTGAGGTGGTTGTAAACGTAAATGTAAACCCGTCACTGTGACCGAAAGAATTAACAGACCTACAGTTAGTATGCTGTGGAATGAACCAGATAGGTCATGTGATGACAAAGTTATAGGTGCTGATTTTATGTGCAAAATAATGATTACTCCTAATATTCATGTTAGAAATTGAGAATTTGAAGTATGCCATTATGGGATCATATTGGAGAGAGAACGAAGGACTTCTTAGAAATGTTATGCAGGTTTATATGATTCCTTATTTCCATGATTTATTTAAACCGTCTTGCAGTGCATACACTCATCTATCTCCTTCTCTCACTCGCACTACATGTTTCGGCATAAAAATGCCATCTTCAGGTGCTTACTCAATCCACGCCAAACTAGTTCATTGCATGCCTTGTCCTCACATTAAAATAACTAAAATATATATCTATCATATACATTGACAAATGTCAAACGTTAAAAATATTAAAATTGTTCCGGATTCCTCATCTCTATGTCGCATCTCACTACGCCAGTCACGCCCATCCTCCTCTGTTGGAGCATTCCTTCACTATCATGTGTGTGTTGTGCTTTTGTTGTGTCTTGCTCCTGTGACTGCGTGTGTTATACTGTGTGTCACACACACATACCCAGCAGGCCCAACAGTATAACACACGCAGTCACAGGAGCAAGACACAACAAAAGCACAACACACACATGATAGTGAAGGAGTGCTCCAAGAGAGGAGAATGGGNGATAGATGAGTGTATGCACTGCAAGACGGTTTAAATAAATCATGGACTTAAATCAGTGCAACAGGACGCTAAAATATAAGATTCCTTATTTGTTAGAAGAAAAGATTAATATTATTACAGGTACTTACGAAACAGCACTTTGCAATATAGATTAGTTTGTATTTGGCTCATGAAATGTGACGTTGTAGGAGAGATTAAAAGTAGACACAAATTTTGTGTCAAACATTTTTCTGTATTGGTAAGTATGAGCTTGGTCATAGTGAACTGTAAGTAATGAAGCTTCACTGTTTCAATTATTTTCTTTGCAAATAATTTTGCAGTGTGAATGTTTGTGTTGACTCCCATCAATTCTCCATGCCTTGCATAGTCTTTTGAGTGGTTTGTAGCCGTATTTTATTAATTATTGAGCAGAATGTTAACACTGTTTTTGTAATGATGGAACTGATACATAACTCAAGTTTGGGGGAAGATCAACATTTTCATTTTATGAGCTGATTGTCCTTGACATTTGTTATTGTGCTTGATTATTCTTGTTCCATTTTGTTTCCGGTTCTTCTAGAACCAATATTTGGTTCCCGCTAATAATCTAATCTAGATAATTGCATTTTAAAAAGCTGTACTGACATCAGAGTTTGTGAAACAGTGAAAATTACAAATGTGGCTATGGATATCATGGTATTTTGCCTGTAGTAGCTGAAATGTAGAGGACAGAATTATATAATTGTTGACTGGGAATTTTGGTTGGACAGGAGTTTGGAAATGGAAAATAAGCATAAGTTCTTCCATGAAATTTTTTATATATAAGTAGTGCAGTATTGCATGGCTTGCATTTGTAAGGGAATGGAAATTAGTTTCCCATTTTTAAGGAGCTGAAGTATTTACTTACATATATTTTTACAGTGTTCTAATATGGAGATATCTTTGAACAAAGTTTACTTAGTGTATGGGTATTATTAGTACCTTTTCTTTAGGCCAGAATGTATACCAGCAAATACTTGATCTGTATTGACAGGCTTGTCAGAAGTCTCACACATTTACCATTGCACTGTATTTTTCAATCTTGAGGCAAAAACTGAACCTGAGAGTACCAGCAAACGTGTTTGTGTGTGTGTATGTGTGGGGGAGTGCCAAGTACTATCATGCAGGAATGTTATGTAACCATAAATTTTTTGTGTCATTGCAAGCCATATAGAAGTTTTACATTTTGTTGAAATTAAAAGTGGATCAAGTTTGAAACCGTACATACAGATTCGCATGCAAATCAGAATCTGTTTTTTAATGCTATTCATGTAATTGTTTCAGGCCTGCAACTCACCAGCACGAGACCTCAAGTGACTTGTCTGCCATAAGAGGAAGGAGTTGTTGCTGTATTGTCATCCATGTATGGCTCTTGCAGATAGCCTTTTCTCTTGCTGCTATGCCACCAGAATCTGTGCATGTCAAGACTGAAGTGAAAATCTGTGCGTGTCAGGACTGAAGTGAAAATCAGGGCATTTCAGGACTGAAGTGAAAATGTGTGCAAGTCAAGACCAAAACATGACACGAAGATACTATTACAGTATTATAGGAAGAAATGTCAGTTTGATGTGTGTGACCATGTCAGACTGATATTTGTTTGTCCAACAAACTGCCTCTCTGCTTTACTGTGTTTGCGTGCAGGAGGGTAACGCATATGCATGATATCATCCGACTTTGTGTCTTGCTGTGATGCCGTGAATGTGCAACATCAGTAACTATTCACTTGATTTTCTTTATTGACACTACATGTTTTGGCCCAACCAGCCATCTTCAGGTGTACAGGTTGTTGTGATTGCAGAATCTGCTGCTCGTTGTAATGGTGTTTTGTTGCTGTTATGTGTAGGCCTCAGATTGCATCTGGTTATGTGGGTTAGTCTTCTGTTTTTTTTATTTAGGTGTCCATGAGCTGCTGGTGTTTGCTTCATGGTTTTGTTTGGCTGTGGCTGTCTTGAATGTTCTTGCTGGGGCAGGAATTTGTTGTGCTGATAGCCAACCACAGCACAACAAATATGCTCAGCTCAAGGACACCTAAACAAAAAACAGATGGTTAACCCACATAACCAGATGCGATCCGAAGCCTCTACATAACAAACAGAACAGCATTACAGTGAGCAGGAGGTTCCTTGATCACAACAACCTGTACACCTGAAGATGGTCGGTTAGGCTGAAACATGTGGTGACGACAAAGAGAAAACTGTGAGAGAATGTTAACTGATCTTTCACGCAGTCGACATCAAAGCAAAACGCAAAGTTAGATGTAAGCAACAGGATGCTGCAATGTAACATTATGACTGATATAAGTTTTTATGTAAAAGACATTCATGGTCTTCTGGCTTATGACATGGTTAGCAAAGTTTTCTGCTGGTCTGTTGAAGCCAGGGGCAGTATGTTCTCTGGTAACCACCTGCCAGGCAACACAGTGTCATAACTTAGGAGACCAGAATAAGATTTTTCACCATTGTGAAAGATTAAAATCTGGTTCTGTGTAAAATTGTTTGTATAATCAAATCTGGTGGATACTGTAAGGAAGTAATCACTAAACCATAGTAGTTCTGTTTTTCCTTGTAAAGGAAAGAACTTGAGAGGTAAAGCTGTCCCTATAACAGCCCATTGAGGCCCCTAGTGTTGTCAGACGTTGAGGCTCCCACATTTTCTCTAGGCAATCAGCTCACAAGTGGCGGGAAGGTTGTCAGCCTTACGTGCCGGCCACCCTTTACCCGCCACCCCCACGAAGATTGATGGTACTCATTTCTGTTAGAGGCCAATTACAGACACTGTACAGTATAGATAAAAGTAATTGCATATGGACAAACATAACATAAAGTCAAAGACTAATTAAATGTAAGCACTGGAGCAAAGACATATTAATGTAATTAATAATTCAATTCAGTTCATGTGTTTTTACGTGCAGACTTAACAGCACAGAGGCCAATTACAAAGTTAGCATGAGCACCTAGAAATACACAAAAATAATTAAAGAACAAAATATGACACTCTATACAAGGGCAATAAATTAATAATAATTACAAGAAAAACTATAAGTTAGCATTGACAGGAGAAAAAAAATTGAATATGTAAATTTCTAATGGTTATGCCATCTTGTGTAATTCAATTCAGTTCGTGTTTATTTACATGCAGACTTAAGAGCACAGAGGCCAATAACAAAGTTGGCAGGAGTACATAGAAATACAGATATAACTAAAAGACAAAATAAGACGGTCTATATAATGGCATTAAATTAATAATAATTCCAAGAAAAATTAAAGTTAACATTAACAGGAGAGAAAATAAAATAAGTACATTTCGAATTGTTATTCCATTATGTGGTGAGAAAGGACACATACATACATACACACATAAAGTTAATAATAATAATAACCCAATTCTTATTTATTCGTGTGGGAGCTCAACATCCTAATTCAATTCAATTCATATTTATTTACATACAACTTAACAGCACAGAGGCCAATTAAAAAGCATGAGTACATAGAATTACATAAAAATAATTAAAAAAGCAAATAAAAATTTGAGAATCTACATAATGACAATAGATTAATAATAATGCCAAGAAAAATTAAAGTTAACATTAACAGGAGAGAACAATAAAATAAGACCATATGCACACACATAATATTAAGAGTATCATTAACAAATAGTCTTAACAATTTTAGGTTCAGTGTCATTTACAGAAACTGTTCCAATTGCAAATATGTCGAGATCTTTACCCACCGCATTGGCACCATAGGCACACCGAGCAGCAGGACAGTGTTTATTAGAGGGACAAACACCAAACAATCAGAAGTCCGTAAGATTGCTGGGAGGAACACGAAGGCTAACATTTGATGTTAGGTGATGTCTCCATTTATGTAAAGAATGTAGACTTAATTTTTCTAAAGCATCAGTATAAGTGTATGGAATATGAGGGAAAAAACAATAAAAACAGGTGGACGCAAACTTTTGCTGGATGTGCTCAAGCTTACTGGCATCAGTTGAGGTGATGGAGTTCCAAACTACCGAGGCATATTCCAATTTGGACCTGACTAAAGTAAAGTATAGTACATATAGACACTCGAGGGAGGAAAATCTGTAGGTAATGGAGCGAATAAGGCCTAACAGCATTATGCATTCAGAAAATATGTAATTAACATGTGTGTGAAAATGTAGCTTTGAATCAAAGAAAACACCCAGGCCATTAATACTGCTGGTGCATGTAATGATAGCATGACAAAGCTGATATTCATAGCTCAGAAAATTTAGCATTTTCTGTGACGGAACTGTGTCTATATTCCCATTGTTGTATGTTGCAGTTCTCGCAGGCAACACGCATTTTGATGGAGTGTGATATGGGAGTTCCATAATGAAACCTGTCTAAAGCATTATATCAGCTTTCACTTTGGTTGGTCTAAATCACTTTCATGTATGTCTTACAGAAGTGTTAGAAGTTATACACGTTTGGTAAAGTTTTTGTGTATGTGTAAAATGGACTGTGTATGCTTGCAGCTTACCTCTCTTTTGCTAGTTTCTATCGAATAAAGTACAGCCAATGATATCTCTTTCCCAAAAATCATCCTGTAAACTGTGGCTCTCATATCTGCATACAGTATCAGCAAGTGACAATTTGGATTAATTGACAGTCGGCTTTTCTAAACACCTGGTAACTTGAAAAACTGTTGTCTTCATAGATGTGAGGCCATGTAGACTGGTAGAATGTTACCACCACTTTGGAGAAACATGTAAAATGAAAAGACCCTGAAGATGGAGGCCTCACATTCCTCAGAAATGTTGGTAACATTCTACCAGACTACATGGTGTCACATCCCAGAAGACTGAAATCTTCGTGGTTACAGCCATATTCCTATGGAAGATCTTAGCTGAAGACTCGTTTGCTTATAGAACATACATTGTAATTGCACATACAGGGAATACAGGAATACACAGTCACGAGTAGATAACAGTTGGTTTTGGTTTGACATGGGAGTCAGGTGTAGGAATTGAGAACTGAGAGTTGCGTGTTCTGCGTTTGTCGATACTTCTGAATTGCATGGTGATAGTGAGGAGGCTATGGCCGGTACTTGGAATGAAGAGTACAGCATTCTGAGTTGTAGCAAAGTGTAGTTCGGAGAGAGCCCTGCGTTGTGGAGGTGACATATTCATCCTAAACATTGGGCCATCTCCAAACTACACGTTGCTACAACGCAGGACCCTGAACTCCTTATAGACATTGCCATGAAAACATCAAATCAAACAAGGTACTCAGAACGTCTATGTAAGATACGTAAGTTGCTGTCTGATTGCAGAGGTAATTATAAGTATAAATTGGATAGGAACTGCTGCAGCTTTGGGAGTTGGTGGGGAGATGTTAAGGTATTTTTCTAATTGGTACAGTTAGAAATCTCTTGGCAGCTAATTCCTCAATAATCTGAGAAGCCATAGTGAACCGTTTAGGCATCGTATTGATGTAGAATTCTGTAATACAAGTTTGTGGAAATATGACTGCCATAACTTGGCTGTGGTAAAGACAGATGTGTTGCAGCGTAGTGAAAGCAATATGAATCACTTAGTTGAATTGTAATGTAATCCATAGAATGTTTGACAGTTTAGGACTTACACTGTTGCAAGATATTTTACATTCATTGTATCCAAAAATGATATACACTGAAGCAAGTATAAACATTCTGATGTGTGTGAGGCTATTTGGATCCTTCTGGGTGGGATATTTGTAATATATTGTGACATGTTGAGCTCTGAATGACGCCCCTCCCCCCCCCCCCCCCCCCCCCCCCCCGCNGCCAGCCGTGATGCGCCGAGCGAAGCCGAAGTGAGCCGATGTTAGCCGAGTCCTAGCATCCTGGTCGCTAGGCAACGCAAGTCAACGCGGTGACGTCACCGAGGGATATCGCGGTTACTAGGCAGCCGTCAACAACTCCGGACAGCGTGGCTAGCAACAAGGGTGCCTATTACGTGGCCGTATTGTCCGATCGAGGCTACATAGGGAGCAGCGAAGGCTATTCACAGTCAGTTGTACTGTAACAGTTGCCAAGTTGTATTCAGAGTCAGTCAGCCAGTCAGTTGTATTGTGGCATTTGGAGTGTACTAATTGTGATACTGCAGATAGCAGTAATCGTAAATCTGTAATTTGGGTGATTGTAAGTGTGAATGTGAAATAAAATTCGCTATATAAAATACGGCGTGAACTTATTTGTCGCGATATACGCCCGATACGCAACAATATTTTAATAAATACTCTTCAGAGCCCATTATGTCTTTGCTTCACGTTTTAGGAAAACCTGTTACGTGTACACCCTAAGGATGTCTGTACAGATACAGATGAAACATATAAGGGGAAATAAGAATTTTAGACACATTGTCAAGAGTTTTACTTGATAGATCCATGCAGGTCAGTCAACTCCTCTGATGTAGAAGAGATTGATCCGCTAAGAGCCTTGTGTTCTCACAGGAAAGTGCAGGCCAATATGGGCAGAACATTAATGTCCTGAACAGAGTTTGAGGTCACCTGAGACTGTATGCATCTATGACAATGCAGCCAACTAGTTCAGCCTTCATCCTCGCCGATACATATTTCTGCTTTACAGCATGCTGTCAGGAATGACTGGAATTGAGTGCTGCTGGCTTTAATACAACCAATAAAGAAATAAAAACAAAGTTGTTCCTGTGCTTAGTGCAGCACTACGCTCAGAATATGTAGAGGATGCAAATAAAATGAAGTGTATGAGAACATACAAAACAACTTCTGCCAGAAGATTCACCTTGTAAATACAGTTAACAGATAATTTTAAAATATTTAAGAATTGTAATGTGTTGGATGAATAACATCAAAAAAATAATCGGATTGAGAGTAAATTCTGGAAATTCTTGTCCGTTCTTAAAAGCTATCGTGAATATATCAGAACACCAAAACATTAAAATTCAGTAGCATGTTGAAAGAATACATGTTGGTTGTGTTTATGGAGGTAGGTAAAAATGCTTTCACTTCGGCGCATAAAAAGCTGCAGACACATTCCCTGTGGACATGAACATGGAAACTTCAGAAGGTAAGTTAGCTGCCCCATGCCTGAGACGCACACATCTACTGGTTGAATTTGCCTATAAAATTACATGTGCAGTGAAATTACAAACATCCTCAGAGCCTGATTGTTTGAAGAGCCCACTTTATGGTCAGAATAAACGTAGAATAAATCCTTACACAACTCAATATGAATGGTATATATAAAGCTTAAGACTGGCTGTACCAATCTGTTTAACGTGTACTGAATACAGAAGTCATGACAAACATTGGATGAATGATCGAGCATGACAAACATTAGCTCAGTGGTAAAGCAGTTTGCTTCTATGCAAGAGAACATGTGTTCAAGTCCATGTGATATTGGAAGAGAATGAAGTAATGACCCATCATGAAGGGGTGGGGCAAAGTTAATATAAATAAAGTTAGTGCTTAATTTACAATTTGCAGGTACAGTAGGAAATGCAAACAAAACCATGTATTTTTTGTTCCAGTAACCTTCAACAACCTTCAAGAGCACAGCACTGCCTCAGCCCCAAGCTTTTATCCTGGGATTTGATAGTTTGGCTGCAGATGTAGCTGTATTTCCGAAGAAGGGGATGCAGTGGTCAGAGCCAAGTTAATGTACATGAATCTAGTGCTAACTGCAAGAAATGTAATGT
>NW_019726229.1:3081656-3099593 GCF_002891405.2 Cryptotermes secundus
AATGCTGATTGGCTACTCATTACTCATGGTCGTGTAACTGCCGCATGTTTGTGTTCTTGCCGCGGTGCATCGGAAAGTACCGGGTTTTTGTTTACATTTTGCCGCGGTGCAACGGAAAGTACAGAGTTTTTGTTTACATTTTGCCGCGGTGCAACGGAAAGTACCCTGGTGATAACAAAAAGTTCCGGGGTTTGTTTACATTTCTTACTGTATGCACAAGATGTGCTCAAATACTGTTTTGCTCCGGGTTTTCAGAAAAACCTTCCGGGTTTTCCAAATAACCTTCGGGTTTTCAGAAAAACCTTCCGGGTTTTCCAAGTAACCGGGTTTGTTTACATTTCTTGCTGTATGCACAAAATGTGCTCAAACACTGTCTTGCTCCGGGTTTTCCAAATAACCTCCGGGTTTTCAGAATAACCACCAGGTTTTCCAAATAACCGAAGTCCATTAAAACGAAAAAGTACCGGGATTTTTAAATGTAATTCATTTGCGATCAATACTGTGCTCCTGAAGGTTGTTCAAGGTACCAGGTTTTCCTGCTAACCGAAAACGACTAAAACGTAAAGTACCGTTTTTTTTTTAATTCCCAATTGCGGAAATTTTGCTCAGCTTCATCCATAGCTTCTGTAGTGTGGTGAAATATTAAAGAAAAAAATCTATTGATGGGGCTGGAATACTGTGGATGGTAAAATGGTGTCTTTTGAAGACTTTACTCATTACCCATAGAAAACTGCCGTCATCCTTGTTAGTAGCAGCGGCAGCAGCATTATTGTGAAATACTCGTTCCTATGTCACATTTCCTTTCTACTCATATATGTAACTGACTTACCTGGAAGAATATTTTAATGATACATCATGGATGAATAGGTTCAGGGAAGGGAGCATACACAGACAGCAATGAGATCTTGTAACCCTGTTTTAAAGGGTGAAAGTTGTGACATGAGCTGATAAAATATTCTTGGGCTATCAGCCACGTCTGATGATAGGGAGAGAGATGGTCCCTGTGACATTGGTGATACTTAACCAATTGACATGGCTGAAAGCCAGAGCAGATTTCATCCACTGCAGCTGCCATGAAAGCTTCAAATCTTATGTTTAATGTGAGGTTTACACTGCCGATAAAAGATAAAGTAGGGTAATTTTATTTCAGACGTACACAGTATTTGTTACATGCCACAGAAATTTCAAAATGTGACTACCCATACATGAATAGACAGCTTATAACATTTTCTTTTTCTGAACTGCTATAAAGAACTGGCACTTTTGATATAATATCACTGTTAGGGACAGAAGCTATGACTGCCATAGGTATTCTGTGTTCCATGTAGTAATGTGATACAATGGCAAGTGTGCTCTGTACGCAGGAGACCACTGGGGATTAAGCAACAAATATTTAAATATGGATTTCAATTAACATTATGAAATTTCCAATTTCACAATGTGGGATATTTCACTGGGAAGTGTATCTGTCTTCTCCTGGTGACAGAGCTTGTACAAGGGCATGCTGAAAGTAACGACTCCTGCTTTCTTTTCCATAACAGCAATTTCATTGAAACAGAAATGCCTTCCTTGAACTTTGTTCCCTATTTTATACAATTACTTCTCAAACAACCACTTCTGCAGTCCAGCCACAGCTGACATATTTCATGTACAAGTATTCATCAATTAATGCATTAGTTGTATTCCCAAAAGGAGTCACAATGACATAAATGTTATCAGGTAGGCCAAACTTTCTCTTCTCCCCTTGCATTCCTCCTCCACACCTGCACAGCATCCTAATCCCCCCTTCTTCTCACCTCTCTTCACGGGCCAGCAATTAGTTCATACTAAAGCAAGTGTTACAGGTCTAAATAAAATTGACTGCATTAAAATGAAACATGTTTCCAACTTGCATATACCAAGGAGTACCTGTACTTATGTAAGTCTGGCGGGACAGAACAACATTTTCACCGGTCCTATGGAGGCATTACTTTTCAGCATACACTTCCAGGATGAATGTTGATAATACCAAAGCCCACCAGTGGACACGGCATGATCCAGTCTTATATCCAGTTTTGTCAAGATCTGGTTTGATATCTTCCTTCCACCACTTTTGCTTTGCCAAGTGGATGCTTCCCAGCATGTTCCAACAAAAATATTGTATGTATTTGTGTTCAATTCTTTATTGCAGTCCATCATAACACAACAATACTCATATAATGGTCAAGGTCAAAATTACCCAGCTACATGATTCGGCCTTTTAAAGCCATCAGCAGGGAAAACACGTTATTACTGTATTCAGACACAATTAGTAATCATGTGCTTTGCCTGATGATGGCTTTAAAAAGCCAGAACATGTAGTTATGTAATTTGACCCTTGACCGTTATGTTGTTGTGTTACTACAGACTCCAATAAAGAATTGTATATAATAACACAACAGGATGGTGTATAACACACAGAGATACTTGGTTTTCAGACTATGTCCATCGTCCGGATTTGAAATAACTAAAAACACAATGTTTCAGAAACTGGATGTGTCCAGGGTCCAGTGATTGAGGCTAGCTCTTTCTAAGGGACCCAACAGAGTAGGTGTCTTCCCTCGCCTGAGGGCGGAAACACATCCAGTTTCCGAAACATTGTGTTTTTAGTTATTTCGAATCCAAATGATGGACAAAGTCCGAAAACCCAGTATCTCTGAACACAACAGGATACACGGAAATGAAAAGTATTTGTGTTCCCCCATCTCAGCGACAAGTTCTTTCCTGACAAAACTGGAAAGCTGTATAATCATAAAGTTCCTTGGTGGGGACGTTGTGTGCTATAACACTGTGTTGTAGTCTGGCAGGCGGATACCAGGGTTCTGATGAAACACACCATGCTGCAGTCTGATAGGTGGATACTAACGTTTTGGTGGAATGTGTGCCTCCATCTTTAGGATGACTCCAGATATCATTTCGATTACGGAGGTACAGATGTTTCAATTCATAATATGAAATCAGGTCATCCACAAACACCAGTTTCATTTGGCTGATGATACAGGGTATGATACTGTGTAGGTTGGTAGAAGTGAAATGACATTTCAGAGAAACACAATGCCTTCAGCTTCCATTTTCCATCCTGAAGATGGAGGAAGTATATTTGTCTGCAGTGTTGGTTAAAACAAATTACAGAGGATTACATTTAGAAGACTTGTCCTCAATAATATTGCGGAAAAGTCAGGATGTGATACAATGTATGGAGTAGAAGTCTACCCTTACGAAGGTGGCAGTACGTTCCTCCAAAATGTTGGCAGACTCCTACCCACCTAAACAGCGTCATTTCCAACTTCCTCATGATCATTGCCATGAATATATCAAACCTCATACATAACAATGGTGCTTGTAGATGACTGTACTTCCATTCATGAACAAGAAATATTGACACACTACAACCATACAGTAATTGTGCTGTACTGATTAAACTGAACTGTGATCAGTGCAGATGAATTACATTACATAATGAAATCAATTCTCAGAGCATTGTTTGAACAAGTCTTCATCACAGTAGTGAGTCTGTTAGGAAATCTGTACAAATTAATAAGAAATGGCAAGTCTACCATTGCAACCATTTAAAGCTATCAGCCTGGTGCTTCAGTGGCCCTGCCTGGGTTCCAACTGCACATGGCCACCTCAAGTTTACAGTGAAAATTTTGAGTGCATACAAACATATCATGAAAGTTAAGCATTTTTTTTTCATTTTTCCTAAAGATGATATACATTTAAGTGGTACACCAAGTAAAACTATTTTATTGTATCTTTCTCAACAGGATACTGACCAATAAAGAAATGAAATCTTCAGTTTCTTTTGATAGGTGTGTCTTACCTTTTGTTTGAAAACCATTTACTGAAAAATTAATTACCTATGGTAAGGACCGATAGTAATGACCGTCAATTACCATAAGCAGACTGCTCTGAGTGAGAATGTTACAAACTAAAATCAACTCCACACATAATTCCAACCTTGCAAGTAACCACACTAACTGAACATATTCTTCATGCACCTAATGTTTTAAATTATAATCCCTAATTCACGAAGAAATACACAAATGTAACAACTTTTGTAATACTGTCATTTCAAGTAAATTTATATTAACAAAGACTAAAAAATACTGAAACTGTCTTAAATAATTAGGTGGCTGGAATATATGTGACTGACGTCAACTTACAGTTATACATTACTGATATCAAGAAAAATGTAAGTTTGGGAACACCTGGAGTCTGTCTGTGCATCTTCTTAAGTGAAGATTAGTAACACATTAGGATTACAATTCAGACTTCAGGTAATGTTCAGCATTGACTTATATATTCATTTTGGGTTCAAATCATCACCACCACCTCCAAGAAGATGCCTTAAGATCAGTCTTACACAGTTTCATGACCTGATATTTCAGGCCGAGTCTATGTGTCTTTCAAGTTTTTGTATACCTACAGAAGACTCTTGATCATCTGCATGTGGATTAAACATAGGACTTTTATAACCTCATATAAGATTAGTAACCACCATCCAGTGTGACGGATAAAAGTTGTTTTTAATTTTTCATCCTTTATATGTTTCAGTCCAAATGACCATCTGCAGAAGGATATTATCAACACTTATGGAAACTACTGTTACATGTCACAGATATATATGTTATATCATTTAACTAATATTAAGATGTACATTGATTTGTTAAAACATCTAAAATTATTACAGAAGTGTAAGGACAAGAAACCAAATTGGTTCTAATTTAAAACAAATACTGAACATTATTTTGTAAACAGACTAATTGTAATAATTTTTGGATGTTTTAACAAATCAATGTACATCTTAATATTAGTTAAAAGATATAACATATATATGTATGACATGTAACAGTAGTTTCCATATGTGTTGATAATATCTTTCTGAAGATGGTCGTTTTGACCGAAAAGTGTAAAGGATGAAAAATTAAAAACTTTTATCAGTCACACTGGACAGTGGTTAAAAACCTTGTACACAATTACTAGCGTGACAGACCAGAATGAACCAAGTCACATTTATAACCCACTACAAATGTTTCAGTGATATATCAGTGGTGCTTTACAATGATCTGCAGTAGACTGTAAATCTTCTGATCCTGTTGCTTGTATAGTTTTACAGCTTTTCATACTCGTCTACACCTGAACAAGGGTTTCTTTCTTCCCTTGGAAGGATACAATATTGCTGTTGCATTCAAGAAAGGTCTAATATAATTACTTCATGTATGATTTAGCTTGGCTGTATGTCTGGCTCAAATCCTATAAGCAAGCAACTAATCACTAGAAATTGTACTTTTCAGCTTTCAGGTGCCAGCAGGAGAACCACTGTACTCATTTGAATGTGACATGAGCTCTGTGGCCTTCCTTCCAGTACACATAGGCACTGTTGGCAGCTGCAAGCTGTGTCTTATTTAAAAATAGAGATGATATTCCAGACAGTAAGAAATGATAAAACATAAGTCCACACCAAAGTTCAGAGTTAGTGCCAGCACATTTCATGAAGAATTTGCAGTTTAGTTTTTGAGATGGTTGCCCTGAAAAAGAAAGAAATAAAGAAAATGTAGCAATGCTCATGTTAAACTTGAAGATCTCACAAAAACCTCACATGGTGGTTTTCTTTTTGAAAATGAAATTTCATATTCTGCATCAAAAACAGAAATTTTTAGTAAAGCTTCACAGTACCAAGGAGGAAAGTTTTATTAATCAATCCATCATTAAAATGACACTTTATAGTGTACAGTCTACAACTTATAACAAGACAAGTGACATGCTCAGAGAAAAACAAATATTTACTTTGCAGCAGTATAATCACCATACAACATTACTATATGGCTTCCCATCTACTCAGCCTTCAAGTTAAAGCTACGAATTACTGTTATTTGCAATGTTAAGATTAGACAAATTTTGAATTGAGTTCACTGGTTTCATCTAGTAATCTGCGTTCTCATGTCTAAGTCTGTCAGTTAATGAATACGATTTTTTTTAATTAGAACTGGTTGTTCTTTTCAATGAATGCAGACAAAAAGCATACTCATGTTTGTTTACCGCCACTAAGGCCCACGAATGGAGACTGCATTTCTTTCTGCTTCTGCTGCAAGAGGCTAAGCGTTCCGAGTGGGTGTCTGTTGAGCTCATCTGTTTCATCAACTGGAAACAAAAAAAAAAAATTAATCACCTTCAGATGGGGCACAGTCTGTTTGCCCTTAAACATTCTGTAATATCTGCAGCTCCTGTCACTGGCCAGATTTTAAGTTAGTCTGCTGCTAGAAGTCATCAATTCCTCCCAATTTCCAACCCATGGTCTGTGTCTATGTCTACTAGCCTAATGACAATTGAACAAATATGTTATGTGTTTTATGACGAGGCTCTATCTGACTTGCCACAAAGTTGCAGTATTCCCTTCTGTCCCTGGACTGAAGCTACTGTGTATGTTTGTAGTCAGCAGGAAATGAATGCACAAAAAGTGTGGATGGATATCTATCTGCTATGTGGAATCATGGACATTATGGAATGGACATTTATGGAGCACCATTTAGAAATAACATCAGATGGTTTCACAGTCTCATGCGCAGCATGTCCTTCTATTGAACTTTCTAGAAGTTATTCAGTACATGTTTTGACCTGTAAGGTCATCATCAGGTGTTTAAAATTATAAATTATAAATGAAGAATGAATGTACAAGGGGTGGGCCTTCTCAGCCCTTGCACCGCGACCTACAGTGGTCTATTGATAAATGAGGAAACTGATGTGCTTCCAAATTGTGGTTGTTGGTCATCACTATGCGGTCCCTTCTATGAGCATGTATACATGAAGTGGCTGGTTGCTCTGCCTGCTGTGTTATGCAGTGCAAGAGGGACACGCAGCGTAACACAACAGGCAGAACAACCTGCCACTTCATATATACATGCGAATAGAAGGGACTGCATAGTGATGACCAACAACCACAATATGGAAGCACATCAGTTTCCTCATTTATAATTTTAAAACACCTGATAATGACCTTATAGGTCAAAACATGTAGTGAATAGCTTTTAGGAAGTTTTACAGAAGGACATGCTGCACATGAGACTGTGAAACAATTTGGTACTAAATGAAGTGCAGCAGGGTGCTACAATATACTAAAGTAAAGTAAAGGTATCCCTGTAGCAGGCCGTGGAGGCCATACGGTTGTGAGATGTTGAGGTTCCCACCTTTTCTAGACAATCGGCTCAAAGATATCGGCAAGGTTGTCAGCACCGGCCACCCTTTACCCCCAAGAATATTCCTGGTACTCATTTCTATTAGAGGCTGAGTCGACCCCAGGGCCATAGCGTGGCTGGAAGGATTAGGTCAATTGAAAAAATTGACTTCATTGGGACTTGAACCCATGACCTTCCAGCTTGTATTAGAAATAAGAGCTCATGACCAGATCTGGACTGATACTCACTCCTTCCTGTTCAGTTTTCTTCATTCGTTTTCTCCACTTTATTTTTGCCAGGTCCCTTTCCATGAAATTCATGAGACCGGTATCTGAAATTAGAAATAGAGACAACATTAAAGTCACTGTATTTTAGGATCTTACAGAATGTGGCCATGTTTCCAAGTAACATGTAAAATCCTTTCATCCTGAAGTTTCAGCCAGAAAAAAGGGTATGATCCATATATAGTTCAGTCTGTTATTTTGTGAAATAATAAAAATATGTAACATTCCGTTTTCCAACACAACTTACTCATACAGCCAATAACCAGAAATGGGCATACTACAGCACATTAAAGTCGCAGGGATTGAAATGATTAACACAAAATATTTTAATAAAAGTACAATGAGATAGTAATAATTTTGAGGCATGTTTCTTCCTAATTCATGCAACCTATCTGCAAAATGATCCATTCTGCCACATTCTATGCCTGCACAACAAACTACATCAAGTACAAAGTATTTACGCATTAAAATGTCACAATATGTTGGCTAGTTACAAACTGTCACACACAGAATGGGAGAAAAGTAAGTCAAAATAAAAAGTTCTACTGAAAGCATCTGAGGTGGAAGACAATAATCTCACCATCCATGATAGCATAATCATGATAGTGCTGGTCAGCAAAGGGACCCTACAATTTAACACGGGCTTTATCCCACGGGGAGAGTATCCTTTGTATTTCTGAAGCTCAAACTCTGGTAGATGTGAAGGCATCATCTGTGAGCAGAAAAATCTATACACAGATGCTGGTGGGGATTGAATTCTTAAAATGGCAATTACTGTGGAAACTTTTTTCTGCTCTAAAGAATGTACTACCATTGTACAGGCTACCCTCCACAGTGTGACCTATCTTAAAAACAGATATGTTATTATCTGTGCTAACCTGAAAGTCTCCTTTGCATTAAGTACGTGTCCATCATCATCTATGTAGTCGAGTTTAACACTAGGTTTGTAGCCCTCCTTTTCTTTTAAGTCTGAGGTCGGACCACTGTAACCCTCACGACACCCAAACTTTTCATCATCTCTGGAAAAGATAAAGCAATGCTGTATATTAAGTTCCCTAATTAGTCTTGCTTGCTTACTTCGTCCTGTCTTGACCATCATGTACATCTCCCTAATACTCAAGTGGGTCAAACCTGAGAGACAAGATGAGACTTGCAATTCAGTTATAGAGGAGATGACAAAGTATTCAAAGCTCAGATATTCTTTACCCTTCAAAATCTCCTGCACTACTCCATAATCAAAGCAAGTGGCCGATCCTTGTGCCCATGACAATTCTCTTCCTTAAGGCCTGCTGCGGAGAAGATCTGACAGCTACAGGACAACTTAGGTGACTTAGTCTGCAGCCACCTGCTCATGCTAGTTCCTCGCTTGTGGAATTTTATACTCTGAAGATGGAGGCGATACATTCCTCCAAAACATCGGTTTACACAATATCTATACAGTGCCACATCCCAGAAGACGGCATTCTTCATGAGTGACATTCATTACATACCAAGACACTATACGGGGGGGGGGGAAAGTAAAGTTATCCCTGTAACTGACTGTGGAGGTCCATAGGGTTGTGAGACGTTGAGGCTCCCACATTTTCTAGACAATTGGCTCACAGATGGCGGTGAGGTTGTCAGCCTCACACACACCGGCCGCTCTTTACCCCCCACGAAAATTCCTGGTACTCATTTTTGTTAGGAGGCTGAGTCGACCCCAGCGCCATAGTGCAGCTGGCAGGATCAGGTCAATTGAAAAAAATTAATGACCTCATCTGGACTTGAACCCATGACCTTCCAACTTGTAGCATAGCGCCTCAACCAACTATCATACCACTACTAATATTAAACAGTAATTATTAATGTGTTTCTACTAAAACCCCTAACAAAACTGAAGTATATGATTAAATATGGCATACCATTTATGAAATTTATGAAATATAATACGCAACAATTAAAACCAATACTAAAGTGTCAATATCTCTTAATTTGAATAGGCCTATGTTGTACATAAAGAATCTGCTAATGACTCACCAATCTCAACTTCATTCCAAGCTCCATGTTTGCCTTCTTCTTCCTGACGTTTCTCCTCTTCAGTCATTTCCTTCTTCCTGCAATGTAAATTTTGTACGAGATTAGCAGAACGCAAATGCGCAGTCCAAAAATTACCAATTCAAAATTACCTTGAGATAGACTGAAACCTGAACTGCTTACCCACNACATCCTCTCATTCTGCCAAGCACTGTACACCTGCCAAACTAATTCTGAGTTTGCAGTGAGAATACTGTGACAATTAACATTCAATTCACTTTGAAATGAATAAAATTACAAGAATTATTGGTTTTTCATTTAGTCATGTTCTGAGCTATTTATTCATCCCTATTTCAATTTCACATACAATTCCTAGTAGCGTCTTTTCTACCCTTGTATCATGCACATGGCACAGGGAGAAAAAAGAAATAAAAGATGGGGAAAAAAAGACTGGATTTGAGATTCTTGAAGAGGAGATTAAGAAAGGCACTATCTTCTGGGAAGTAACATCCTTTAAGTCCACTGCCATTCCTTCAAAATGCTTATGGACCTTATCACATTATACAGCATTCCATTCCAGAAGGTACCATGTGTGAAGAAGAAGAAGAAAAAGGTTCTACCATCTCAACTATCACATTCTAATTGTATAACGAGTGCTTTCATTTCTAGGATTTCTGTTGGATGTTTACAGTTCAGTAATTTATATATCCATTATCATGGAATTCAACTGTAATTAAAATATATTCTAATTCTGTTGCAGCTGCAGTAATTAACTGTAGATGGGCAATGGACTGCATCTAGTCTTGACACATGCTAAATCAAAGTGCCTTGCCAAGTGTACATTTATCTGCTGATGGTTATATTGCACTCACAAGTAGTTCCTGAGTGTCCTCATCCCTGTTGCCAGCCATAAATGGGGACATCACTCAACGTACGGCAGAATTCTGCTGTAGCATTTAGCACAATGGAACCACCTTCCGTGTTTCCTTCTGAGTTTCTCTCCAGTACTGACTCTGCCACCTACAAACATCACAAATCACAAACAGTTAAATTATGTAGCTATACAGCATTCCGTTTTGTAGTATCCAAAAATGCAAAGCTGTCCCTATGTTTAATTGGTTACGCTCTAGATGGAGGTGAGTGGCCAGCTCCATGCCACTCCCACACCTGGGGAAACAGCCCCTGGTGCCTATTTCACAGGAGGCCATAACAGGTCTCAATAACCAAAATACAAGAAAGGATGATAGTATAAAAAAGGTAGAGCTCTCCCTGTAATAGGCTGTGGAGGCCCACAGGGGTGCGAGACGTCAAGACTCCCATACTTTCTCAACAAGAAGCTCACTGATGGCGGTGAGGTTGTCAGCCTTACACGCCAGCTGCCCTTTCCCTCCAAAGAATATTCCTGGTACTTATTTCTGTTAGGGGCTGAGTTGACCCCAGGGTCATACTGTGACTGGAAGGATTCGGTCAATCTAAAAATCCAATTACCTAACTGGGAATTGAACCCATGACCTTTCAGTTTGTAGCACAGTAAAAAAGGATATTACTTAAATGTGAAGATATGATTTACTGGTTTGAGGTCCACAATAACAAACTGTGAGAGAAACAATTTAATAGTCCTCAGGTTAAATTACAATATAGTTTCTCTAGGGTACAATGGTTTTGTAAAGTAACCAAGGAGGAAACATCATAATGAACTTTACTACAAGGTTCTGTGCAACATTTTATAACTGGAACATTTGGTGACACTGTGTAGGAACTAAACATGGCACAGGATTCTGTGGCTACAGACAATTTTGTCACCTCCCAACAACTATCCATAGGGCTGCTCCTCTCTTGTCTCAGGGAGAAAAAGCAGAGAGGGGAAGATGGCCTTGACTGAACAAGAGAAATGACCCCTACTACAGCCAAACATTTGTGAGAAGGATTAAAAAGGAAATCTGCTGATGTGATGTACCTTTTCTACACTGTTCTTTGATTCTGTACAGCCTCCTGCAGCTTCAGTCTCCGTGCTTTCTTGAGGGCTATCTGTAGGTCCAGTTTGCTGTCATTAGGCTCAATTTTGATGTTGGACAGAATCTCTTCTGGTGGAGAAAGGTGTGTCCGATTATTAACAACATTCAAAACTGCTCCTGCACCACATTTCCTTTCATGATTTCACAACACACTTCATAGCGGAAACTATATAGTATCAAATGGCTGATGATTAGTAAATAATGTATTCAGAAGTCTTCATGCTTGTCACCTGATTAGGGATACTAAGTCCAATAAACATTTGCCTAGTTGTACTGTGAAAAACCATGAATAAACTAAGTCAGGTTAGCCAGATGTTCCAGCGGAGATTCGTGAACACAAGAACCCATTCCGGTTTNTTCCCCCCCCCCCTTTTTTTTTAGTTCGAACTGTTGAAGTAACGTGGGTCTGTACTTACGGTACTTCTTATAGCAGTTCAACAATTTTTTGTGCTGATCTGAGTTCTATTTTAAATTTATGACAACAAGCACTCGTTGCCTCACTTGTTCACTACTATCATTGATGAAAACTTGAGTGTCATCACCATTAACCACTGTACGAACTGCCATTTTGGGTATCAATAGGAGTAATGATCGATCTCTCGGGAATTTCTTATGCAGCTCCTTACAATTTTGTAGAAACACAAAAATTATTCAACTTATAATATAATTTATACTTAACATCACACAGCTCTCGTATGCTGAGTGCCATTAAACTACAAGAACAAAAAACAAAATTAATTTTGTACTTTGATCAAAGATAATGCAATATTTGTACATTTTAAACTGGATTGATAGCTTAGTTTGCATAACGACAAGCTACATTCTGCACCTTCTGCACGACTGATGGGACCGAGGGGTCCATGCCAGTTCACAGTGCTACCACTGCAGAAATTTCTCTACCACCTAATAGAATTTCTTCAGCTAGCCGGGAATTATAAAATATCCATGATTGGTTAAGAAGGTTTGTAAAGGGTGTTAACAAATCCGATTATCCAATCCAAAACCAATTATTATCGGTCACGGGCCATAAACATGTGACCGTATTTTATACACGGTTTATTGTACCATTACCGTTTTTTGTTGTTACTTTTTATTAACTCATGTGTCTTGGCTTCTTCTCCCACATAACATTCTCAAGTTCTATCGCCGCATCAGAAAGGGCTCTGAATAATTGTTTTATTCTTCTTTAAATTTCTTGAATACGAGGTACTTTATTAATAAGGTCCACACCACCATGATTTGTACAAAAGTCAATCTGCTTCTTATGAAGATGTAGCTCTACAACTTCCTTTCCTCTATTCAGAATTATCCTTAAGAGCACCTTAGTATACTTACGAGTACAAGAGTGATACCTCATCAGTTGTTGCATTCATTCATTCATTCATTCATTCATTCATGTTTATTCATCCTGTAGATCAGATTACCTTGATATAGGACATGTCACATAATATAAAATATAAAATTAACAAAATACAGTAGATTCTAAACCAGTAAACACACAAGATATGTAATGATTATTTACATCTAGCATGTATCATAATCTAATATATCATAGTTTATCCATACATTCATATATTCAATATTTACTATCCACAGATCGGACCACACAGGTGTAGAACATGCCACAAGTAATAAATTATAAAATTAGCAAGGTGCGAGAATTCATAACAAATAAAATCACAAAATATGTAATGACTATCATATCTAGCATATATCAATATGCAGCATAATAGAATTTATCCAAACATTCATTCACTCAAATAAATTATAAAATTAGCAAGATGCAATAAGATCAAAACCAATGAACGTGCAAATATGCAATGAGTATTTACATCAAACATGTAAAAATTCCAATAATTCAGAATTATCTATACATTAATTAATTCATATTTACCCATACCACAGATCAGACTACATTAAAGTAGGACATATCTCATGAAACGAGTTATAAAACCAACAAAATTACAACAAATTATAAACCAACAAATTCACAAAATATGTAGCAATATCACATGCAGCATATATAACTATCCAGCATTACAGAATTTATCATTCATATAGTCATCAATTGAGTAGTAGCATCTATTTATGAGCAAATTCTTAAGTTCCCTTATAAACTGGTTTTTATTGTCAAGCTGTTTAATACTATTGGGTAATTTATTATAAAAGATACAGCCAGCAACGGAAGGTTTGCTGTTATAAAGTTCTAAGTTATGCACTCATTTATGGTAGGCAATTGGTAGTATCCCATTTCTTTGGTAGTTTTGCAATCAAATCTTTCTTCCAATCTGCTGGGACTTTTCCTTCGTTCCATCTCTTCTCTAACATTGGTTGTAACAAGTCAACATCTCCTTTAAGAACCTCAAGAGTGATGTTATCTATTCCCGGTGCCTTCTCACCTTTAACCTGTATTAATGCTGACCGCATTTCTCTGTATGTCTGGGGAGACATGGTTGGTATAGGTTTATTCTTGGATCATATTCTATGTTTTAAACTAAAACTCTCTCTTCTTTTACTTCATAAAGTAATACAGAACATTTAAACATAAACATTGTATAAGTGGATATACATCACATTCATTCTGTACTAAAATATAATTATGTAGACATTATATATTCCAGAGGAGTGCCCTGGCTGTGGATTGTCAGGGTTGACTGGATCATCTTGTGCCATTGCTGGATCAGTTGGAGGGTCTTCAGGTTTCTTTTTAAAATATGGAAAATGGGGTTATCTGCCATGCTTGATGCCTCCTCTCCTACAGAACATGGTAGTAAGACTGCAGCACTGCAATGACTACTCTTCTCAACAGAACAGCTATCTGTACTCTTGTACATCTTCATCTAGTTGTATAAAGTGTAAATTTATTTTGAATAAACGCTGCATGTATTCCAAATTAAAAAAGGCTATTTCAATGATATCTGTGGTTTTAATTTTAAGAAGATGAAATTTTATGTAGAATACTTGTAGATAATAAGCTGATTCATAGGTTATTTTACAGGTGTATCAGCTGTTGCTTAGCACAGCATACGAGAAGTGGATTATATATTGAAAAGTAAAGGGTAAAAAAGGCAATACTATCCCTGTAACAGGTCTTGGAGGCCCATAGGTTTCTGAGATGTCGAGGCTCCCACATGTTCTAAATAATCGGCTTATAGATGACAGTGAATTTGTCAGTCTTACACGCCAGCCAATCCTTACCCCCCAGGAAAGTTCCTGGTACTCACTTCTGTTAAAGGCTGAGTCAAATCCAGGGCCATATTGTGGCTACAAGGATTAGATCAATTTAAAAGTACAATAACCCATAGGGAATCAAACCCACGACCTTCCAACTTACAGCATAGTGCTTCAACTGATTACACTACTGTGTACCCATATATCAAAGAGTGCAAGAAGAAAGTGATTATGATCAGTTTTAAGCTGCTACTGTGGCATTTAACTGAAAAGACTGGCCAAAATCAGGAACAATTGCAGCAATTTTCTATTCACGCAGAAACTAAGTCAGAGCTGGACATTGTGTACAAAAAAAAACATAATTTACACACCTTCAGATCTTATATTTCTACACTGAAGTTCATTATAATTTAGTTGCTCTGCACATTATACACAGAGTGGGAAAATGTCCAGTATTCTGATGAAATATAAGTGGTCATGAGCTATTTATTTCATTATAATGTTCTCTAGGTTTACAAGTTCTACGTGAAGTACATGAATTTCCACTGACAATGAAGGCTATAATTTTAATTGTTTCTTGCATCCCGTTGTGTGTTTAATCAATAGTAGAGTGAATTCATCCTGAGGATGACCTCTTGAGGTCATAACATGTAGTGATAATAAAAAACGTGTTGTGTAGTCAGTGAATTCACTCTACTATTAATGAAGGATATACTCTGTGACTTGGTCCATTATCTGTATAGTTTATGAAACTCACAATAATACAGACATTTCTTGATCAACCTTATCCCAAGAGCTTGGCTAACTGTACAAGAAGAAGCATGTTGTACTCGTACAAATGTATGGAACTGTCATAAAATGTCCAATTATTATTCTGCTGTGCGAGAGCGTAAAAGAGGTCAATATTATTTCGTGAACAAGGTTGTTAACAACAGAACCAGCATTACTGGTACACATTTACTTATGATGCTTTTCATTTTTGAACCCTTGCACTATTATGGACAGAAAAGTTCAATTGTATGGAAGGGCAGAGAGAGTTCTTGTGCAGAATCTAGTGAAAACTGTAAAAACTGACAAACATATTTAAGATTGGCATATTTTTCTTCACTGACAATGAAAATGTGGGATAAAGAGTTTTGTAAAGATACTGATTTGGAAATTTAATACCATGTAGTCACATCCTAGAAGATAGTAATCTTCATAATGAAGAAATCTGGTATTCATGTATCAAATGCAAACTGGAGCTGTTAAAATAGATTGCAGTTGTTGTCAATCTTGAACAAGAGTTGGAACTTTAATAGTGGCAACACTGCTGTAGAGATGCCATGCAATGGAACCATATAATGTCGCTTATACCACACGTTAGTTACTTACCTACCTTACCTCAGAGCAAATGGACTCTCCCTTCCCACATCACGTGCATGCACAGTGACGAGAAGAACAGAGCCTAATGTAGTCTTGTCACTGTTTTTGAAACAGGAGCAATGGAGTTGGATAAAGATTGAATGTGCCAGAGGCCGTACAGCACGACAGTGTCATTAAGATCTTCAAGAGGCTTGCGGGGAATCTGCATTGCCTTACAAAACAGTGGCAAGGTGGATAAAAGCCTTCAACAAGGGATGCCAAAATGTGGGAGACATCTGTCGGCCACGTTGTCCTAGTGTAAGTGAAGAAGTGTATGCCCTTTCCGCATTACTGGAGAGAGATCGACACCATATGATTCGTGAGCTGGCCCAAGAGATAGGATTAGCACATATGACTGTGCTTCACATTCTGAAGGAATGCCTGGGCATGAGAAAAATTGCATCATGATGGGTTCTACATGATTTGATGGAAATGCAGAAATGGCTACAATACGACGCTGCTCATAACCACTTGAAGCACGAAGGAGAGGCTTTCTTACACCGTATCATTACGCTGGATGAGACATGGGCCAATTCGTACAAGCCACAAATGAAACGCCAATTGAACAAATGGCGTCTTTATGGGTCACCATGAAAATCAAAAGTTTGTCAGAACCCCAGCAATGTGAAAGTTATGGTGATTCTCATGTACAACTGTGATGGTGTTATCCTAACGCATACCATTCCCCGACAGAAGAGTGACAATGCACAGTATTACTGTTCATTTTTGGAACACAACCTGCAACCAGCTTTGAGATAGAAGCGGCGACACTTTCTGCAGAAACCACCCATCATTTTGCAGGACAATGCATGGTTGCATGCAGCGTAAGCTGTGGCTAATTTGTTCCGATTGATCATGCTGGGAAGTGCTCTACTATCCACCATACTCCCTGGACTTAAACCCTTGTGACTTCACTTGATTCCTAAGATGAAGGAACTTCATGGCATTCTCTTCAGAACTGTTCCAGAGATTCTTCAGGCAATAGACCACTCCATTCGAACTATCAACACAGCAGGTGCTGCTAAAGGTATCCTAAGACTTCCACATTCCTGGCAACGAGTTGTACAGAACGCTGGTGACTATACTGAAGGACAGTAAAACTTTGAAACATGCATCTATTTTGTATCAGTTGTAAACAAATAGTTACCACTATTAAAGTTCCAACCCTCGTACATGACTCATTAACCTTTATCGGACGGGCCATTTAATTTCCGGTAGGGGCAGCTGGACGGAGATTTTTTAAATGCCCGCCCTTCTAGAGCAATGAAATTGTAAGCATGTTTCTAAAAATGGTGTGATTTCTACATTTTTTATGATAAACGAACGAAATGAACGCTCCTTTAATGTAGAAAGAATATAGAATCAGATATTCTAATTTACAGATTTTAATATCTGTAAAAAATTTTTACACTGATTCCCAAAATAAAATTTCCCGAAATTCATACATTTTCTGCACCATGCGTTCTAGCAGTGTAATACATTTTCTGCACCATGCGTTTTAGCAGTGTAAGTCCTTGTGGCGACTTCACATTCAATCGTATCTCTCGTTGTAGCTTATTTATTGTATGGGACATGTCGCTATGCGCGACTGTTTATGTCTGAAATTCCTCGCTGTCTAATGTGTTAGATAAACACAGGAGGAATATGGTGTTGCCAGATCGGTAATTCGTTCATTCATTGCAGTCAAACCATTGTGTTTGTAACGATTTTGAAACATCGCAATATAAGGTTAGCCACCCATGACATCATGAAGCAGATATTGGGTTCAGAGAAGTCGTGAATGAGATTTTTGTATGTGTGGGCTCGAGGTTAAGATTTATGGCTTCTTATCGTGGTCTAAGCACAGAGATTCACTGC
>NW_019726229.1:3100143-3113603 GCF_002891405.2 Cryptotermes secundus
TGTCACATTATAAAGGTTGTGACCAAAAATTATGTAAATAGAAGAACAATTTATATTTTAAATTTAATTTTAAAAAAATCTTTACACGCGTGGAATGCGCGACATCATATGATGTCGTTCTTAAATTTGTTCTTACTTTTAACGTCATATGACGTCCCTAGATTACATTTGATCATGCAGGAACGAAGGCTGTCTCATTATAAAGGTGGTGACCAAAAATCATGTAAATAGAACAATTTATATTTTTAATATAATATTAAAAAAAACCTTACACGCGTGGAATCCGCGACATCATATGATGACATTCGGCCAGCTGCCCTAACTTTTAACGACATCATATGATGACGTTCGTCCGATAAAGGTTAATACTGTCATTTTCTCAGGGGAACATAACTGTTGATATTATGTAAGTTAATTTTTTACTACCTATACTATTTTGTTATTGGCGCTTTAAATTTCTTATTGATGAGTGTGAATTAAAGACTGAACATCATCATGACATTTTTATGACATGATCTTCCTGTCACATCCCCTAATAACTGAAGTAGAACACACTATATAACAATGACACTTATGAATACTTTGGTTTATTCTAGTGACCTCTAAATTTTTTGTGCTCCTTTATCAGTGCACAAACCTTCACTCCTTATATAACCTGATTACTATATGAATGGTGCTCAGTATAGGACCATATTTATTGAAGAAATATTTCATTACAAATAAAGGAACATGAAACATATTTTGGAGAAAATGTTATTTTTGTGAGTGATGGTTCAATGGTTGCATTCCTTATTTGGTTTATATCATGTGGTGAAGTTACATATCATGCAAATGATGTCTTATGCTGATTTATTTGTGCAGAGGCACATGTCTATAGTAACCAGGTTTGTACAAGAATTTACTTGCAGGAGGGATGAGAGAAATGACCTTTGAATAAGTAATATGCAGCTGAAAAAAATAAAACTTCAGTTTATGATTCATCCTTAGAGAGTAATGGTGTATGTGGTCTTAGGACTGTTAAATGCTAGGGCAGCAGGTTTGAATCTTACCTAGGTATAATCTCTTAGTGTACTTATTGCCATAGTCTGCTGTACAGTTCGGGATTTCTGTCATGGATGGTTGCCCTACCCCATGCAGATAATCTTATGGCAAGTGGCCCCTAAGGCTGAACTGTGGAAATTATGAAAATGCTCAAGATAAATAAAGACTTTGTTTCATGTACATGATTCAGCTCAGTTCCTCAGTCTTACTGGCAAAAGGCTAAAATGTCCTGAAACATCATTCATTTCACAGACATCAAAATAAAAAATTTTCTATTAATAAATATTTTCCCCCTGTTTTGTCTCTATGTAAGCATATGATAATTTATTTCATTAATGTGAAAACAGAAATGAAAACTTAGATTTCTTTGTGCAAGTTTATGAACTGAACACTGCACAACTTTGAAAAAATTCATGCCTTCTACTTGTTTTGTGAGACTGTGAAACATGATTTCCTTCACTGAGAGAAGAACATGTGTATATTTCAAGTTTATGGAAAGTACTGGGTCCAAGAGAGGTGAAGCAAGATGGGAACTAGGGATACTGTATAATGAGGAATTTCATAAGGTAAGCAGTTTGCTTAGTATATAATAAAGTGAGGGACCATAATGTGTGCTGATTCTGAAATATCACAGCAGTGACTCTTCTATTTGCTGGAATGCCAGTCTCTAAGTCTGTTATGTCTTTGTCTTGCTCACTGCTCCCGTTTTTTGCGTGATTGTGCTGATTCCCCACTTGAGCATCACAGTAATTACTGTTCCATATACTGGGATGTTAACCTGTCATCACATGTCATGTCTGTGTCTTGTCCAGTTGGATCCTGATTCTCCCTGAAACCCAGAGAACCAGACATATCATTCTTTTCAGATGTACGATAGCTCTGCTCCTGAACTTCAGCTCCGAAGTACTTATCACCTGTATTCCCTATCTGGAATTTTGGCCCTCTTGAATTATCTTCTTCATACTTCCTACATCCATTATAACTTGAGTCTTCTGGTATTTCATCTCCAGACATGTCTGCCTCTCCCTCTACTGTGAAACTGTATTTAGGTTTTGGAGTTGGCATTCTTCTGTTCTTCAGTCTTGGATAGCTTGTTACTGGCGAACTGGTCACTGAATGTAATGAGATAAAATACTGCAGTCTGTCATCAGACTTATCATCAAGGTCCTCGTGTATCTTGAATCTTGCACCTGCACTATACGCACGTCTCTCTCTAAATCCTGGCTGGTCCCTGTAATCATGCATCAGCACTTCAGATTGCTCATTGTTTTCGGATTTGTGTCTCATGTCGCCATGTAAAACAGGAGAGACTTGATCATTGTTTTCGGATTTGTGTCTCATGTTGCCATGTAGAACAGGAGAGACTTGATCATTGTTTTCGGATTTGTGTCTCATGTCGCCATGTAAAACAGGAGAGACTTCATCATTGTTTTTTGGAAGAAAGAATTTCCTCTTGATTATCTTTATTATCCAGGCTACAGTCTCAATAAGAAGAATAAAAGCTGCAATTCCAAATCCAGCACCAAGGAGAAGAAACATTCCCGTTGCATCTTCTGGAGTCAACTTTCGTTCCTCTGCTCTTGCAGCTCGTAGTGATGGTCCACTAGAAGCCTATAAAAGAAAGCAAAAAATGTTTGATGTGCAATGTAATAAGCTGGAAAGTCTAGGCTTTCATGGAAGGATTATATGAAAATAGAAATTTATAAAACAATAATGGTATTTTAAATTAAGGATTATAAATTTGGACCATGTATAATGTAGATGAAAGTATATTGACAGCCTTTATATTTACTTACATGCCTAAGTTCTAATACATCTACAACACAACAAGACCATGTAGTTGCAGCTTATTAGGAGGAATACAGTTGTTCAGAAATTATAGAAGGTGCAGTCAAGAAAAATAAAAATTAATTTAGAACTGGAACGATTGATGACAGAATAAAATGTTTAACTGGACCCCTGCTGAGAAGTCATAAATTATAACACATAGTAAAATGTTCAGAATTGGTTTATAGGAGCTAATGGAAGCAAGACGCACTTGAAGTGGGAAAAATGGCTGGAGTGGACATCCTAAATGCATTTGTCAGTAAACAATTTAAGTGGTGTTAACCTGCATTAGAAGTAATTTCACACATATGGAGGATGGAAAGGTAATATAATAACAATTTCAGATAATCTGTCAAACCAAATTTTTTCATGTACAATATCAGGTTGCTAACCATTATTAGGGTGAGCGTGGTAGATTTAAAATGTTAAGATAATACAGGTACTCCTCAATTTATGTGCTAGTTTATGTTCAAAAGAAGAAGTCTAAGAGGGTGAAACTGCATAAATTGAATGTATTTTCTTTTATTGCTAGTGGGGTGGGACTAAGTCCCTTGTACTGTGGCCCCTTCTGGCCTATTGTACCAGCCCCAGATGATAGGTGAGGGTGACTGTGGAGCAATTGGTGGAATGAAGATTGTCAGGGGAAACCGAAGTACTCAGAGAAAACCTGCCCCAGTACCACTATGTCCACCTCAAATCCCACTTGACAAGACCCGGGATCGAACCCGGACCGCCACAGTGGGAAGCCAGCGACTAACCGCTTGAGCTATGGCGCAGCCTAAATTGAATGTAAGGAAATGCACAACTGGAGATATGCAGAAAAATTTTCTTGGCTAGGCCAAATTTTTCCTGCTCCTCTCATGTGCCTCCTCCATTACCCAAATAATGCTCTACTCCCTTTTCTCTCCACCTCTTGGTCAGCCAGCAAACAATCTGAATTAAATTGAGTACTAATAACTGCACCAAATTATTACATAGTTACATACTGAAATTACGCATGCCTTATATGTTTACTATAGCTTCTCACACCAAACAAGTTGGCTGGTACAATACTTTTGAATTGCATGTCCCTATTTCAAATCTCAGTCAGGACACTGACTATCTTGGCTGAGGTTCTTCGTGGTTTTCCTCAGTCCTTCAAGGAAGATGCCAGTACAGTACCTTATATCAGACTACAACCCTCCCTTTCACATTTTTCAAGTTCGTTCTCCATTTTCATTCATTTGTTTGATGCTGTATAGCTTGAGCTACTGACAGAATTGTTAAATAAGTTATTAATAAATAAAAATAAAAAATACAACCTTTTACATGCTAAATATCATTCAGATCTGTTAAGTGGGTCTGAGATATATATGCAAACAACAAGGTGTCCACTTCATGCAAGCACTCACTGCAAGTAATTTTCCAGATGCTGAACGCCGCAAGTCCCACTCCATATCTCGCTTTAGCTTCCTGTAGAGGCCACTTTGTATGATGCGTAACATCATCTGACTCATCACACTGCTGTGTGGTGACTGTGGTGGAAATATGAGCGCCACATTGAATGGCACAAAGCAATTTGTCCCCAGATGCAGGTATGAGCGCTTGCCTTCAGACCTATAGCAGTGAAGAATGCATGATGTAAGAGCTCGTCATAAAAAAATGATAACACAGGTAGACCCATAGTCATACACCATTAACAAACCACTAACTGATTGAGTAGCTGACCAATTAATTCAGTAGCTATAAAATCAGAAGTTTCGGCATCAATTCCGTCCGCCTCCCACCCTCACATAGTAATATGTTATTCCTCTCTCTTTCAAATTTTAAATAATAATGTAATTCCTAATCATGAAGTTTCTAACCACCAAATTTGTGTATGCAATTCACATATACATAGTATACGCTATGTGCGCAGTGTATTGCAACCTCCTAGAATGCACCACCCAAGGTGACCTGTATAAATCATTAAGTTCAATGTTAAGGTAATCATCATTTATCACCTGAAGTTCAAATATTTTCCTGAGGGCTTTGTATTCAAACACTTATTATATGTATTTTTCATTTCAGAGTCATACAAAATAAGGGGAAAACTAATTGTACCTTGGTCTTTGATGTTTTTGAAAGTAGACAGGATGATGACCAGTCCTAAACTGAATAATAACACAGATTTTCTGAATTCATTCCTAATTTTAAGTTATTGAGGCACTAGAGAAATCAGTATGACCTTCAGGAAAATTTTTCTCCTGACAAATATTTGTAGCTGAGTCATCCTGAAATAGGAATTCCAACCAGTTCACTGTCTGCATTCATTATGATGTGTACCAACCTCTGTGTGTAATTTGTATTGATGATATAGTCCAGGAGGGACCAGGAGCCCAGGAAAGCATAGTCACGATAGTAGGCTGTGGTGATATTGTACAGTGCAGACTCCAGGTCAGGCAGATATTCCATCTTCTCGAAGAGCTTTGTGGTGGCTGGGTCAGCAGAGTCATTGAACCAATGGCGCCATCCTCCATCACCTTCATGTAAGAATATATTTCTAGCTCTTACTGCAAGTAGTTGAGGCTTGATTCATAAAATACAGGGGATCCCCAAGGAATGTGACCACTTGGAAGACTATGAAGGTAATGGAAATATGTAGGTTGGAGGAACAGCGATGGATATAACTAACTCAGAATCACGTATAAGCAAGCAGTGTTAAATCTTTGGGTCTTATTATCAGGGAGTTTGTACACATACATACATTCAAACATGGGCTGAGTAAAGACAAATAACCAAATACCCAGCCTCCTACCCAATGGGTAAGAGGGGCTCTTTTCCCAGGGGTAAAGCAGCCAAGGTGTGAAGCTGACCACTCTCCTCCAACTAGTGCCGAGGTCAAGAAAACGTGAATCTATACATCTACTCCCCCGTACACCTTCATAGCATAGTGCTGTTAGTTAAGCACAGGGACAAAACTAGCCCGTCGGACTTACTGATGTACATAAGAGTAACATGGGAGTGAGGGGCAGGGAGGGAGGGATATGAAAAACCAACACTAAAATATAAGAAAACATACCAAATATTAATATCAACAATTAAAATTAGTTCTAAATGTGGTACCATCTGCATTTCATATAGAGACAATTCTGGGGTGATCTGTAAAAATATTCTTAAATTACTTGTATGCAAATTTATAAGCAGATTCCCCCCCTTCCAAAATTGCCCTGGAAATGCTCATAATGACAAATGCATGAAACTAAGAAGGCTCTAGATATACAAACCAAATTTTAGTTTTTTTAATTACACTGTCATTTTATTTTCAGTTACTGCCAAACACTGTTTAAAATTTAACACCACTCATCATTAGGTCTTTCTGTCACAGTTTTCCAAAACTATATTTAAGAATACTGGACTAACTCATAATCATGAACAATCTGTTTGTAATATTGTGTCTCCAGAACTATTATACTGAATTTGGTATTATGTGCCTTCATGGTTTTGATTGACTTTAACTGTTGATCTAACTGAATTAACTGCCTGACTGAACCAGTATCTGACAAATGACTGATTGATGAATAAATAGCTGACAGCATAACTGACAGATATCCTAACTCATGCATAAAGTGGCTAGCTGAGTAACTGATTCACTTACTGACTAATTCCATTTTAGTCTACCAAGTGATTTCTTACTTGTCATTTTCTGGTGTCTAAGGAAATGGATCACTGGTGTTCAAATCTCAATAAAAGTTAGGCTATATATTTTCATCATATTCTGAATGGCTCAAAGACATGCTTAACTCCCTCTCCAATAGGTAATGAGAATTATTTTCCTGGAGATAAAGTCAGCTGGAGTAGAAAGCTGATTACTCATCTTCATCTAATGACCAGTATGGAGTTTTAACTTGGTATGCATGTTAAAATAAATGGAATGCTTTCTTCTGAACCCTATCAGTGAACTGCTTGAGTTTGTCAACTTATCTGCCATTTGGTTTAGGTAGAGATACCAGTACTATAGATACTATTTACTACTTTTCTTGAAGCTCAGCAAAATGAACACCAGGATACTGAAGACATCCCCAGTTTGCAAATTTTTAACTTTCTGTCAGCTACCACAAAGCTCTGGCATCTCTTAAAGAAGAATCAAAGTAACTGAAGCATTATATCTCCTAGGATAGTAATTTTTACTATACTATTTGTTGTTTCAGCAAAATGTTTTCATAGGAGCTATAAGAAATATTTTATGTGACTGCTACAGGGCCATTTAAGTACTGCTGCAGTGTACAACTAGTATATTTCTAAACACAGGATTGAGGGGCTAAGAATAGGGGAAATAACTGTATGATGACTGCATGAGACATATGTAACTAATGAATATGACTTTTTAATTTGTTTTTATTTAACTATATACATCTCTGGTAACAGGACCTGAAAGTTCAAGACTACTAATACCAAAGCCTGACGTTTTGTATGATTCTAAGCCATTTCCATCCACCTAACATTCTCATAACTTATTTCTCTATGAACAATCTTAATGTTATCCTCCAATTTGCTTCTCCTCCAAATGACTGCTTTCCTAGAACTCTCCTCACCAAGATTCTGTGTTCATTTCCCTATTAAACCTTCATGCCTAGCCAAATATGGCCTTGCAAATTTAATTCCTCTACCAGTACTAGATGACTGTAAACACATCTAATCATGTAAGATTTGAGGTTTTCACAGCGGTGACTATGAAGAAAGCAGTCTTCTGTTGCACCTGCTCACACTGGTTCGCTCACGGATTTCTTCTTGTTTTCTACCCTGAAGATGGAGGCGATATGTTCCTCCGAAATGTCAGTTAACACAATATCTACAAGGCACCACATCCCAGTTGACTGCTTTCTTCACATCTAATCATATTAAATCTTGAGGGTGTAATATTTCATAGCCCTTAGTGTTCCATTCAAACTGGCACTACTTGTTTGTTGCAAGACTTACTGAGAGTCCCAACTCTGAAGCCACGATTTAGCACTTCATAACAATTATCCGCGAAGGATGGGTAGAGGGGTAGAGTCACAAATGCAATGATGGAGCCAGTGTAGCATGCAGATATGATGATGCTGAAGATCCAGTACCACCCTGACACACATACAGACACTTGTACAAATACACAGTGATCAGTGTTCTAACAGTATTGTAGTTCTGAGCAGATACAATTTGGGAAATACTTGTACAAGCAAAGATTTCACTTGAAATATTTTATATTTTCATCACCTCCTCAACAGTATGTGCTTCAGTGGAGTATATATATTTTTAAATTTAATTAATTCCTTCTAATTTTTCAGACCCACCAGCCTCTGTTCATTTATTTTACTTTACAAATTATTTCCCTTTTAGGATAAATAGTGTTCTAAACATAGAAAAAAGGAAAAAAATAATTTAGTGAACCCTATTTTATTTTATATTGAACTTTTATGTTGAGAAATCAATGAAGTTTGATTTTAACTTGCAAGACTAATGGACATGAATGTCCTCTGTAACATGTGTTCATAAGGATGCATAAGACTATAAATATTACAGTAACTGAACAAAGTTGTAATTTCACATCTAGTTTTATACTGGAGTGATATGTAGTCTCTTAATGTTGTATTTTAGCATCCTGTTGCACTGATTTTCTTCCATGATATGTATACAGTTGCAGCTAAGAAGGGAACACACACCACAAGACACGGTTTACACAGAATATAAGAAAAATGACCCCCATAGTGGAAGAACCACACGCAAGTTTTAATTGTGACACATAAGATGAATAATGTTAACAAGTTTTAGTGTGTGTAAATTTATTGTAGTTGATGAATATGCACTTTTTAAATAATTTTATAAAGGCAAGCAATGAAATAGATTAGTGTAATTAGGGCACCTGATGATGGCACTATGTTGCCGAAACATGTCATGAAGTAACAGGTGAAATTGAGTGCACTACAAGACAGCAACTGTATACATATCATGGAAGAAAATGTAGTCTCTTGTTTGAGAAAAAAACATATAGACTGAACTTGGCTGAGAACAAACTTCTGGTAATGAGAGAGCTGAAGTATTGGAGTAAAAAGAAAAATTACACCATGTAGAGCTTCAGAATTTATATTAACCTAATTCTGTTCAAGCAATCAAATAAGCAGGTGAGAGGAACGGGTCATGTAAAATGTAGGAGGGGTCCAAGAAATGTGTATAACTTACATGTAATTACCTAATTAATTAATTAATTAATCAGACCAAAACTACCAGATGGATGGTTTACAAAATCATAAGCTTCTCTGTAATGCAGAATGGTATGGGGCCCATACCATAATCTTAGGTATCTTGAGTAGTTCAGCTGAACAAGTTTCCCAGGAATGCAGAGTTCACTCACCAATAAGCATTCTTGTGGCTGCTTTGTCAGAGTTGTTCCAGCTGCGATCTCCCTTGAATGTGAAGCAGTTGGTGAATGTGCCAAATACATACCAGAACATATTCTCCACCTGCCAGGGGTCTTTCAACAGGTGTTTTAATGAATGGCTGTTAGAGAATGCAATGGGGAAAATGGCAAGCAGGTAAGTTAGGGTGAGAGTGAGCCACACGGTCCAGTGGAATGGCCCCATTATGGCACGATACCTGCAAGGAGGAGCAGAATGTGACATTTCTGATGTATGAGTGGGTCAAAGTGACTGATAAATGTCTTAGTGGAGAAGCTGACTGAGTAGTGTCTGAGGGAGTCAAACTGACCTGCAAGTGTCCAGATGGGACATACGGACTGATGAAGACCTGGCTAGTATATACTGGTATGTGAATGCTGAATGGGACATTTGTAAGTGACTGAGTGGGCAAATGTGCAGGTACCACTATCAGATGTTACCTTGGCAATGCTGTAGAGGTGAGTGTCATGAAAGTCACACAGTCCTGGGTGTGTGGTGAGGACATGGTAAGTGCTGTCACCCGTGATGGAGTCATATAAATGCCAGCCACTCCAATGTCAGCCCTGCCTGACAAGAGGTCTTTCACAACAGCATTAGAAGCCTTCGGTCTGTAATGATGGCAGTATTTCGTATTATGGCTCAATTGATATCTGAACTAAAGGAGCATAAACATATCTTGGATACCACAGAACCAGACTTAACTAATGTTAACTGTTAATGAATTAATTATTAAAAGGCTAATACTAACTCAGCAACTTCATGTTACAGTGCCTTCCTTAAGTGGCTGATACACTGATTATTCATGTAATCAGAAAACTTCCCTTCTATGAAATGTTTATTGCCAAGACAACCAAGACCTTTCATTGAAACCTACCCTGTGGCAACACAATTCAGTTCATATCTTCACAGTCAATTGCCTACAATTTTTTCTAATATTACCTTCTTATTTATACATATCTAGGTCTTGGAAGAGGTCTCATTCCTTGAGCCATCAGTAAAGCTATCCTTGGAACAGGCCATGGAGGCCCATAGAGTTTTGAGATGTTGAGGCTCCCACATTTTCTAGACAGTTGGCTCAGAGATGGCAGTGAAGTTGTCAGCCTTATGTGCCAGCTGCCCTTTAGCCCCAGGAAGATTCCTGGTACTCATTTCTGTTAGATCCTGAGTCGACCCCAGGACCATAGTGGGGCTGAAAGTATTAGATAAATTGAAAAATTCACTGACCTCATCAGGAATCGAACCTGTGACCTTCCTGCTTGTAGCATGGTGTCTCTACCAACTATGCTGTTGTGTGACCATTCTTTGAGCTGTGATGAAGGAAAATTTGAAGGAATTTCTCATTTTTTTGGAGTTTTATATTTCTGACCCAGTTCCTAAATTTTGTTTGGTTCCTACCCACAGCCAGCCAAATCCACTTCCCTTCTTCATTACCTTTGCCTCTAAGACAAATTTTGATATTATACTTCCCACTATGTACCTTTCCTTGAGCCTTTCCAAGTAATGTTTGTATGTACTTTCTGAGTTCATTAAAGTTTTGAAACAGAAGTTTTGTAATCATTTCATTGATCCCCAGTTCAATATGTGCCGCAAGAAACATAAGAACTTTCACCATGCAGTTTTATCAGTTCTGCTATTATTTCATCCCCACAAGGTCTGAATATTCTCCTTGGCATTATCTTTCAAGTGCTTCTTATTTTAAAGTATTGTACTGTGGAAGGAAATTATGTGAGAATTGTGTATCTGTCCACTGTAACTCACAAGAAGAGGGCTTCAGAGGGTTCCACAACACTGATGGAGAAGTTCAGCATCTCACCCAAAAGCCAGAGAAGCCTAATCTCTATTCCATCCCATGAGCTAACAACTTCTTGTCCATTGAAGAACTGCCCCCTGCAACATGGAAGGGTGATTTTAACACAACAAACAGTAGGATTTTAGTTCGGCAAGTGTCAAAAGTTGGTTGACAAATTTTCATTTTATTCTTAGTTTTACAAATCATTGAAGATTATTTACATAAGTGTCCTATGTAACACGTTATTTTAACTCAGCCTCAAAATCTGTAAGTATATTCTGTCCAGGTAAAGGTAAAGTTGTTCCTGGTCTTAATTAATAAAGCACTATGCAATGAAGGTGTATGGGGGAGTGGATGTAGAGATCCACATTTTCTTGACCTTGGCAGTAACTGTAGGCGAGTGGTCAGCTTAACATCCCTACCGCTTTAACCCCAGGTAAAGAGACTCCAGTACCCATTGGATAGGAGGCTGGGTGAAACCCAGAGCCGGTCTGGAAGATGTGGAGAAGAGTAAATTCGTGACCCTACTGGGACTTGAACTCTGACCCCTCGGTTGTCCAGCCCATAGTCAGGTGGTCTACCAACTAGGCTGTCCGAGCTCTGCATAATCTATCCAGTGATTCAGTTATAAATAAGAATGCTTTTCATGATTCTTTTCACCATTAACCCTTCTAGATCCAGTCAATTACTCTTTAAACATTTTCATGCACTATCAGCTGGGGGGGAAGATCTGGATTTAAAACAGCAGGCATCCATCCTTAAAAAATAAAAATACGCCTGAAAAGTCCTATCTTCTTGGTTTAACTCTGTGTTGAAAGGCAACCGACGTTTAGGAGGAACATATCGCCTCCACCTTCAGGGTAAAAGAATAAGTAGCTGTTTGTTACCTGCTTCATGATAGTTTCTTGCTGGGCTTATTCTTCAACCCTGAAGAAGGAGGCGACATGTTCCTCTCATATGTCGACTGCATTTGAATTGACTACATGGCATCATATCTCAGGAAGATGGGATTCTTCATGATCCCCACTGTGAGAACCTCAAATCCTTCCTCGGTAATTCTTCGTAATTCTTTGTTGCTTTTTACTTCAGAAATCCACTTGACGTGACACAGGTTCATGCAGCTAAACTTTTGAAGATTGTTTCTCAATTTGTTTCCCTTCTAGAAGAAAAATAAACTGCGGTAATTTTGCCTGTTCATCTCTGCCAAGTAACTGGAACAGACTACACAAAAAAAAAAAAAACGAAAGCAAACAGGTACAGCTCTATTGCCAATATAATTGTTTTCTGAAAATTTCCTACTCTAATGCTGATATGTCAGTAACGTCCCCAGAGATGCAATTCTTCTGGAAACCCCTTAATGTGTTGCATATATCCCAAAGAGCTCTAATGCTGATATGTCAGTAACGTCCCCAGAGATGCAATTCTTCTGGAAACCCCTTAATGTGTTGCATATATCCCAAAGAGCCTTTCGAGCAACAGTTTGGGAACAACTGGTATAGTTTACCAATGTCATGATATCATCTTGTGTTTCAACAGTGGTTGGTGTTAATTGTGGAGTCTTCTGGGTATTGTAATGATAAATGTAGGAATTAGCCTACCGGGCTACTGACAGTCATCTCACACCAAACTCCTGCTCTCCTAACTGCTGTCGAGTAGAATCAGAGTCACAGTTGCTTTACGACTAGAGGTTAACCCCCAGTCAGTTTTCGTCTTGGCACCAAGCCCCTTGAGGCCTCACGACCAAAGATTTTTTTTTTTACTGAATCCTTGTGGTCATAGTCCTTATGAACCATTCGCTCTGACTAGAGGATGGGTTTATCTTCTATGGATAGGCTTCGCCTCTGTAAAGTGTACGTATCGCACATATGGCACGTTACAGAAAATTCTTCCTTGTGCACTATATACAAGTTCTCTGTCAGTTCCGGCTTTGAAAGATCATACATATCTTATTTATCTCATGCTACAATGGTATCATAGTCACCTGAACGGCCACAAGCTCGACCGTCGCCAAGACTAAACCTCTAATATTTTCTATATCTCGCTTCGCCTTGTTCTATACTGCAAATATGTTCATTCTCATGATTTTGTATCACTACTGCTTGTTGCCCACACAATTTTGTTATATACTCATATACATATGAATGGTTGAAAGCCGTTTGTAAATCGCGGAACGGTGTGCACCTTGGAAAATTTCCAATGGTGCGGAGAACCATGATTTGTAGGCGATTCAATTTTAAGAGGTAGGTGTCTGCGTCAAACTCCAAGGCAGGCCAAAAATAAGTCATTACTAGGGACCGGATTTTTATGCCCTAATAATCCCTTAAATATGTATGCATTTATGCATGAAAAACTTCCGAAATATGCACTAAAATATGCACATAAAAATTTATACCAAATATTGAAATTGATTT
>NW_019726229.1:3113985-3128777 GCF_002891405.2 Cryptotermes secundus
CTACCTGTACACAAACACAGAAAAACGCACGCAAACATCCATGCCCTGAGTGGGATTCGAACCCACGATCCTGACTTCCAAGCGAACGAAAACAGTGCATGCCTTAGACTGCTCGGCTACCGTGACCGGCATTCAGTATGTTTACCAGCTAAAATTTCTTCAATTTCACAAATTTGTTCATATCCTGGATTTTTTTAAACAATGCTGTGTACTTTTTCCTTTACTACTTCACTAACTCTTCCTGGAACCGAATTCAATTTGGAAACAGTGGTTTTGAAGACACTTAACGACTGATACAAAGTAGTATTGCTGTTGCGTGCCTCCAGTGAGGAAATGGCGGATGGAAGATGAGAGAAGTGAGCAGATATATAGGAAAGATTAGTTTCTAGTTCTGCGTTTTTTAGTACATCTTGGGCAATTTGAATTGATGCTGCACTTTTGGGATCAAATGTATTCACGACATTCCTAACTGTTTCTAAATGTTCGGTATAATAACTCGCTGCACACAGCCACGTGCCCCAGCGCGTTAAAATTGGTTCTGGCAGAAGTGGAACGCTCGGTGCTACTGCTTTAAAGGCTTCTTTTCTGTATGGCGCTTTAACAAATATCTTCTTCACAGAAGACACCAACTTGTCAACAAGCGGAAAATTTGCACGAATTGTTTCTGCAACACGGTGCAACCCATGGGCAAGGCAAGTCAAATGTGTGATATTTGGAAATATAACTTTAAGAGCAGTACCGGCTTTCATCATATAACTTGCGGCATCAGTCACAAAGAGCAATACGCGGTCATACTGAATGCCATTCGGCCATAGTAAATTCATGGAATTGATAAAAATTCGGAAACTGCGGAGCTATTTGTGGTTTCAAATTGCTCTACCGCAAGAAGATATGGGGTAGATTGTGCATTCTTGTTAATATGCAAATATGCAACATATTCTAATACGGAAAAGAAAAACTGTATACACACGACCATGATTGAAAATTTGAACATAAAATTGAAAAATATATATGATAAATATTTTAAAAAGGAAATATGCAGTATAAATAGAGATCCTCAAAAATATGATGCTTATTCATAACAGAGGCAAAATATGCATTTATATGCACCATCAAACCATGTCCAAAATTTAAGAAATGAAGTAATTCATACATATATCCAAACGAGCATACATTCTGCTTGCAAGAAAGAAATATGCATTTGCATTTGCATTAAAACCCCGTCCCTAGTCATTACTGATCTAATCGGTGCTTTATAAAGGGTTAGTTTAATGTTCGGAATTAAACGCTCCCTTTTGAATAGGGAGTAGATTCTAATAAATGCTCTGAAGGCCTTGGCTTCGATCATTTTTATGTGCAGTCTCCATGTGATCCTCTTATCGAAGATTACACCGAGATATTTTACATGATTGACAAAGGGGATATTCCGTCCATTCAATGTAAGATGAACCTCAAGAAGCCTAAGCCCATAAGAAAAGCAGATGGCCTGAGTCTCATGTTCAAAGATCTTTATGTTCCAGCGCTCACATCATGTCTCAATGCTACTGACACATTGCTGTGACATTAATCTAATCATGTTATCAGAATCATAAGATTTATCTTAAACAAAGTGTTTAGTTCGTGGACACAAAGAATTACACACAAAAAAACACATTGTCAAAACATAACAAAAACGTATTAGTCATTAATATGAACACAGCTGCTGTTTACTGGTAACAAAATCAGTTTTGGCGCACCTTCTAGAGAGCTAGAGATGCCTTGTTTTGCTTCGTTTGTTTCTTGCTTCCTTTTCAAGAGAAGAGAACACAAAAAAAATTCCAGTTCGCAGAGGTAGCTTGTGACAAACGGGACTGGATCTTAACAATTACACCTCATCAAAGAGGCGTAGGTGTCATAAAATTTTGTGTTAGAGTCGATCCAGTTTCACTGATTCAAAATTAGGGTTTGATTTCCTTTCTGTATTGACATTAAAGAATTATAAATCTTTACTACCAGAAACTCTGGAGTTGACCAGTTTTTAAACTCACTACTAAACAGTAATCAGCAGTAACTAGGGTGACCAACTTTCGGTCATGAATTTAAGGGAGATTTAGTCACAACAAATTTTGTGCATTTTTAGCGGTGCGGCGTCAGTCCAGCAAACGTTCATGGAATGGATAATATTAAACAAAACAATTAATTTACATTGTATATAATATACAGGTCACAATATGGAATAAATTTTACAACTACAAATATAAATCACTCCGTCCAATGTGACCCGTAAGCCCTCCACTACATGACATTGCAGTTGGACACAGTGGACGGAGTGATTTATATTTATAATTGTTAGTGTGACGGACCAGAATGAAACAAATTAAATTTTACAAATTTGCATGTTTCTTAGTCCACTGGTGGTGCAGAACTAAGCATTTTTTTATCTCCTTGTGCAAATTTAAAAAACTCTTTACAACTATAGTCATAATTATTTGCTACCATTAGCTCTGACTTAATTAGTTCTAAGCTGCTTTGATTTCTCTGATCAGTCCATTTATTGCTCATCAGTGAAAAAATTCTTTCAGCATGGGCATGTGAGCCTTGGATGCTTAAAACAAAGCCTAAGATCTTAACAAGGTTTGGCACATCAATTTGTTTGTTTCTTAAATCACTGAAAATATTGACCCAATTTTGTTCTATATGTCCTGTTTTTACCACATTCAGAACACTTTTTGCACTAGAAAACTCTTCATACAGGCTGTCCTCATTTACAAAATCAAGATTAAATTCTCTTACAATGGTTTGAAAATGTCTGAAAGAAAGTTCAGTGTTTAAATTTAACGTCAAAAGACAATGGACAGGATTTGCATTTGATAACTCAAAATTCTTAGAAATGTACTTGTGCAAGCAACAGTAGAAATTAACAAAATCATCTCTAGCACATTTCTGCAGGGGTGGATTCAAACAGTTTAAAATTTTTTCCGTGGCAGTACCAAAAAACCTGTCCTCTATCCTCTGCTGAATTTTATTGCCTACACATTGCATTACACTGTAGCATTCCATGATGCTAACATTAGCAGTTTCAAGAACTTTGGCAGATTGAACGAGTACTGCACCAATGTTGGAAAAAAAATTATGATATGCCTCAATAACACACTCCTTTTCGGGATCTTTATCACTGAAATGTTTTTTTTTAATATTTTTGGACAGTCATTCACACTTTTGAAATAACTCTTAATAGGTAACCAGTTTTGTATTAATCTGTCCACAGCTGATGTTAGGGAAAGCCAAGGAGTGGGCACATGATGAACAATCTCCAACCACTCGGCATCAACAAGATCACAGTTTGCTGATACTGAAAAGGGTCCATATATTTTTAAGATGATCATTTCAATATCCACATCTAATCCATCAGATAGATGCATGTTTTGTGGCATATATGATTTGAGCAGTTTGCTTTAAGCACATTTTTATCTTCTTGTAGTAGTTTGAACACAGAATTATGCTTCCCATAATTCACATTTGCATTATCTGCACAATATGAAGTTAGATTTTTTATATCTAACTTTTGTGTATCAAGTGAAGACTTGATCAAATTATGGGTAGCATTAGCTGTTTCATCAGCTTGTTCAATGAAGTCCAGGAACCTATTTTGAATACCACTAAGAGGGTCAAAATACCTCACAACCAGCGGGAATATCTTTCTGTTTTTGTGGCTGGAGGCATCAGCTGCAATAGAGAAAAAGTTGCTTGATTTTGCCGGATCCTTCAACACATCGATGAAGTCTTGCACACTCCTTTGCGCTAGAACATTTTTCACAATAGCCTCTGCCTTTGTTCGGCCACAGGACATCTTCTTAGCCAAGTTAGAGTCATGGAAAATATCCTTCGATAACTTATTTGCGCAATCCATACTTTTGTAGCCGATGTTGTGTTTTACAGTATGGAAAACCAATGCTAGCTCACCTGCAACGTTTTTGAAGTCTTTGCTGCTGTTCCCGAAAAAGAGGTGTAAATTTGAAGAGGTCTTCACGTCCCTTTCCTTTCGTTTATGCCCTTCTGTGCAAGAATGTTGTCTGCAGTCGGTATTACCCCCGTGAGCGATGCTGAACTCACGTTTACAAAGTATACAATAAGCTCTGTAAACGTTGGAGGGCACGGACTTTAACCATAAATATTGTTCTTCCCATTTTCTCAAGTAAACACACAAGTATTTAGTTTTCTTCTTATGTGGAGTTTCTGCATTGTTGCTTTCACTTTCACTACTCATTATGAAAATGGATTCAATTAGGTAATTATTTAAAAGCACGAGGATGAACACTTAAAGACGGACGATCCGAAAAAAATACAATCTTGAAACGGATATTCCGCTATCGATTAGTATATGCTAAACTATCGATTACTATATGTAACTTTTCGATATTTATCGATGAGTACCTCTAAGTCTAAACTGTCGATAATGATGACAGTTTATATCGGAATGTATTTGGCGGGAATAATATATAATTTAAAATTTGCGATCTTGATTGTTAATGAAATATACGGGAGAAATAGAAGGTCAATGCGGGAGCCGGGAGGCTCCAAAAAAATTAGCTCTAATACGGGAGAGTTGGTCACCCTAGCAGTAACCAATAAGTCAACCACATGCTTGCCTCTTCACTACAAATGGTGGCTGGTGGCCCGCAGACACCAAGAACTGGTGTCCCATGAAGCCGGCTCTCATTTTGTCTGGGAACAGGTTAACTGTCGGTCGCGTGAGGGCGCCACACCTCCAAGCGGTCAGAATCCGTGAGGAACTCGAACCCAGGCCATTCACGAACAGGTCGTGCGTGTAGAGATTGATGTCTGCGTTTCGCCGCTTGACAGAGTCAGACTAGAACAAGCCTCGAAATATTGCATTTATTTCTGAATTTTATTTTACCGTTCTTCTTTAGTTGCTCAAGTGATGTAGTGCAGAAATAGTAGCCTTAGAATTGTCATGAGCACTGGCTTTGTATGTTGCAATGTGTTCAATTCTGAAATCGCACTTTTGGAATTAAAGCTTTTTTTATTCTTCTTCTATGTCTGTACTGTAGATTCGATTGCTACAGCAGGGAACTTCTGGGCACAATACATATAAACTATTCATTTTTCAGAATTATAAAAGGAAAATTATGCAATAAAGCCATCATACATTAAGCCCTTCAGCCTGTTCCGATTGATAATTTTTTATATAACTGCAAATCCTATATAATCAGCAAGATGGCAAGGCGCAGAACATCACAATACAGGAAAGTTTGAACCGACATGAATCTTTTAAATTAGAGTATCTATTATACATACCAATGCTTCAACATAAATGGGCTACATTTTCTCCATAGTGTATTTATGTGCTCGATATGGTTCTCGCAATAAACGGGGATTATTTCCCTAAACAGCATTAATCGAGGGTCTTTGCAATGAAGACAATGTATAAATCCGCGTTCCTAGTGATCGATAAGCATTTTTCTGACGTCCAGTCATATATCGCCCCACTCTGAGGTATGCAGGGGTGGTTACAATTACGAACAATTTCTGAAATGGCTAGGAAGAAATAAATGAAGCCCAATTCTCTCTCAGTGTGTAGGTATATAACTAGAAAGTTCTGGTGGTAAAGTGACCAAGAATTTCATAAAAGAAAGTCAGCATTCAATATTAAAATATTAAGTGCGATAGTATAAAACAACAGAATGAATTGAGTTACAGATATGAGATTTCTATTTAATTTGCGCGTATTATTTCGATACGTGCTCCGCTTGTATTTTGACACATGCAAACTGATTTCGATGTTGCTTTGTGTAGACATACTCGATCTTGTCTTGTGTAACTGTAGCTGTAACATCTGACCTTACTCCTCCTCGTGTACAAATCGCTTTTGAGGTGTCTACTGTCCTTAAGAAAACTCCAAACCATGAATTTATTGGGTTAGGAATGGGTGAAGGTGGAGATCATGGAATCGGTTCTCCTCTACTCGTCTACTTATTCGGATATTGATTGTTCGCTGAATGCCGCACAGAGTTAACCGAAATGTGATGGTACACGACTTTGATGGAAGATGATGTAAATGCGTTCCAGGGGCTGCCAGAAACCGTTGTTTCATAATCTGTCCACATCTACATTACTGATTATATTTTCTCTAGGAAGAAACTGGATATGTCGCTGGCAATCTCACACCATGTATTAATATTAAGGTTCTCTAGATCATGGTCTAGTTACTAGGTGGACAAGAAACCCAAAGTTTACAGTTTTGCAACTCTAAATTTTCTGGCTTGTGAAAAGTTCCTTCGTTAGAAAAATGATAGTAAAATAAGGCACATATTGCAACAGCTGAATTACAGGTTGGATACAGGTTGTACATAATTACAAGCGGTTCAAAAACTATCTATCTATTTATATATGTATGTATGTAACTCTAGAGCCCTTTTGTTGGACCTTGGCCGCTTTTCAGTTTCTTGATCTTTTACACAGTCGGTGGGATTCCTTGGGCGGGGGATCAGTCAGTCGCAAGGCCGCTATATGCACACACAGGACAATACAGACACAGAATAATCGTACACAGACATCCATGCCTCAAGTGGGATTCGATCCCACGATCCCAGTGTTCGAGCGGCCGAAGACAGTTCTTGCCGTAGACCGCTTGGCCATTGTGATCGGCAGCGGTTCCAAATAATACACTCAAAATAAAATTAAAAGAAAATTGCAGTGTTTTTATAAGGAGCCGTTTATTTGTTCTGTCTTATCGCATTCAATAAATACTTACATCATAAGTACGAGCATTATTTTCTGGAAACTATTTAGAAGCAGATTAATTAAATACTTAATATTATGTAATAAAATGTAAGTTTTGTTAACTGGTTGAGTAGAGCATTACGTGAAATAAAACCCTATACATAAATACTCGTAATTCACCTTGTAATACTTCGAAAGTGATTGGAATGGATTGATGGAACACACAAAGGACGAACTTCAAAAAAAAAAAAAATTGGTCCGGCGGTGCGCACTGGTGAGCAAGTGGCACTGCTCACTGGTTGTTTGACAGCAAAAGTAATGCTGAAACGCAATGTTTTTCTGACCATGCACAAGTCTATGTTTAGATTTCTTTCCTGTGTCCACTACCGGAGTACATGCCTTATAACTTCTTGATTTTTAGCATAAAAAAGGTAAAACTTTATCTATAACAGGCCGTCGAGGCCCCCACAATTTCTAGCTAACAGGCATACAGATGGCGGGGAGGTTGCCAGCCTTACGCGCCGGCCGCCCTTTACCCCCATGAAGATTGCTGGTACTCATTTCTGTTAGAGGCTGCGTTGACCCCAGGACAATAGTGCGGCTGGAAAAATTAAGTAAATTGAAAAAATCCAATGACCTCACCGGGAATCGAACCCGCGACCTTCAAACTTCAGCATAATGCCTCAACATCTACGCTACGGGGTACCCATAATTTTTAACATAGACTTTGTTCAAACCGAACTGTAAATTGGTACCACCCCGTTTTCTAAAATGAGGCCCTTGACATATCAGTCATGACTGATTCAATAGAAGAGAAGATGCCACTACCAAAAGCCCGAACAGTAAAATGTAAAAGAGATAGGCTCTGATTAATTAAGCATGAAGCTATGAGACGTGTGAGGGAGTGTACGTGTAGCTCCACCATTCTTGACCTCGACATTAGATGGAGGTAAAAGAGTCCCCGGTACCTACTGGAAACCCGAATCGTATTATTCTAAAAATAAGGAAGATTCATGACTTGCCTGGTTTTGGTTGCCGATAACCAGGAGATTCACTATGTTCTGAGACGACCTGGAGCTGAGAAACTCGCGGACGCGCCACGTGGAAGCCTGCGACACCACAATGACCCTGCTCACACTCTGATCTCCGACCACTGTTTGCGTTGTCTTGAGGTCCCTGACGAGGAGCAAGAAATCTCTGCACCTGTCTGGCGGGTCGCTTAGCCCATGCATCCCAACCTTTCCATGGATGTAAGTCAGTGGGTACGTGCTCAGGAGGGCCCTCAAGATATGGAACTGCGTCTCGTAGAAGTCGTCGTACAGGATAACAGATATACAATGGTATAGGTACCGCTCTGCGATGTAGTTGATAAGCCTGATGACAGGGTGTATCTCGACGCTATCGGAAGCGTTCCTGCAGCTGCTGGTCGGCCCGTGGAATGTTGTTAGCTTAATCTTGCCTAGCATTAACTTCACTAGTACCGGTTGTTGTGCAGAAGAAACTTCAGTCGGCAGGAATGTTGTGCGTTCTTGTATATTATTGATATTCGATGGCTCCTCAGGTCTGTGACCAGATCCTCCATGATTAAACAGCTTGTATTTGTCTTGTTGAAACTCCAACGATGCGGTTATTTTCTCATCGTTCTTGAATGATGGACTGCTTGAAATACTGCGATCGTCTATAAAGTCCATTATACTTATTTGCGGTATTACAATGTTATTAGTTTGAGGTTTCCTTGTATTACTGGCATGTTCACCTTTAATTAAGCTGCTGCTGGCGGTGTGTGGGGCGTAATTTTTGGACCTGTAAGCGTAATGGCGATCAATGTTATTTGTATTATATATATTCTGCGGTTCAACAGTGATATGCGAGCCATTTTTATGTGATCTGGCTGAAACTGTAATTTTAATTGCATAAATCGCAACAACTAACTTAAACGCAATCACTGAAGGAGACATTTGAAATCCGTCTAAATTAGAAGTAGATGTGCAAGAAGCACAGTATTTCGTCATAAGATTGTGGAAACTTACTCCTTATCGTTTCAGATAATAGAAATGCGATGTTTTAATCGAAATTAATTCCTGAATACTTCATAATCTCATTTTTTATTTCGTGCTTCACGTTGGCCTACATTCTGTCAAGAATGAGTTCCCTAAATATAACTGACCTTTATGGAAGCATGCAGCAATGCTGTGTTATTAATTCTTTTATTCGTTATCTTCATCATGACCCACGAACAGTTAGGTCGTTAATCTTATTTTCTCCACGCAAACATCTCTTGTTGTATTGGAAAAAAAATATCGCCCAGTGTTTAAAAGAGGCAGCAGAGCCTCTGTTAGTAATTATAGGCCTGTTACCATTGTCATTACTATCTCTATGGTATTTGAATTTATCATTTATGAGTATATGTTCCAAGGAAACTATAACTTCTTCTCAGCATGATTTTACCAAAACCAAATCAACTATTGCGAGTCGCTTTTCTCAGCATCGTTACATCCACCGTGTGAGCCCAAAGACAATTTGATTTCGCCTTCTTTGTTTCATTAATGCTTGTATTTGGTTTTGCACTTCTTGCATTTAAATGAGGTTAGTAGTCCTGGCCTGTCCACTTACGTACTTACTTACTTACTGACTTACTCATGGAGCTGAGCCTTTCAGGAGAAGCCACCAATTCTGCAACTATTCAAGAATTTCCCAGCATTTTATGGAACTCGAAGGTTCATTACTGTGTTCACAAGAGCCCTCCACTGGTCCCTATCCTGAGCCAGATCTACTCAATACATACCATCCCATCCTATCTCTCTAAGATCAATTCTAATATTGCCCACCCACCTACGCCTTGGTCTTCCCTGTGGTCTCTTTCCTTCTGGCTTTCCCACCAATATCCTATACGCATTCCTCGACTCCCTCATTCGTGCTACATGACCTGCCCACCTCATCCTCCTTGACGTGATCATTTTAATTATACTTGGAGAAGAGTAAAAGTTATTTAGCTCCTCTATATTTTAATGAACACCCTGTTCTCAAATACCCTCAGTCTATGTTCCTCCTTAATGTCAGAGACCAAATTTCACACCCATACAGAACCACAGGTAAAATTATGCTGGCCTGTCTACTAGTAATGTTAACTGTTTTATAGTTACATAAGTAAAAAACATGTGAAGAGATTTGGGTGTATGGTTTGTAAAGTGTGGAAACCCGTAACATTGTTATAATTAATTGTAGCCGATACTTGTAGGTTGTTAAATAAACCAATTAACAATCTGAACGGCGTCTTCAGTAACAGAACACGTTACACTGGTGTCAGAAGTGGGATTAGACTTACACACATTACCAACAAGTTTCGAACTCAAAACACGGTACACTGGTGTCAGAAGTGGGATTGGACTTACACACGTTACCAACAAGTTTCGAGCTCAAAACACGGTACACTGGTGTTAGAAGTGAGATTGAACTTACACACGTCATCAACAAGATTCGAACCAAAACACGTTACAATTGGTGTCAGAAATTACTAAACACGCTACACTGGTGTCAGAATTGTTTACGAACGCCTTAACTTACGACACGATGGATATGGAAAAATTGTTCGAACGCCTAGTGGCGAAATTGGACGCCGATAGGAAAACAGATAAGATTTCCTGGCAAAATTAGACGTCAACCAAAAACAAACCGAGGTCATGCTGACAAAACTAGACGCCTACCAAGAAAAGGCGTCGGCCGATAGAAAAACCGACAAAGAAGAAATGCTGGCAAGAATGGACGCAAACATGAAATCCTACGAAGACGGAGACCAATAAGAAAACCGGCCATAATGGAGGCCGACCGAGAGGAGAGGAGAGGAGAGCTGGCGAAGAACAAATGATGGAAAAATTAGACGCAGACTCGAAAGCCTGGCGAGAAAAGACTGCCACGGAGACGAGCAACACAAGCAAGCAAGGACGGCACAAGAAGAAGAGGTCCCCGGTAATGATACCGGTCGGAGTGACGATGGCCTGCCGAGANCAGGGATGAGCCACAGTGTGGAAGTGGCACGGCAGACGAAAACCAGCAGGAAGGTGTCCCGCCATGCAACAGTGGCATGGCGTCGGAGGAACATCTTCAATAAATCTTGGACCCGAGGAGATTATGAATCCCGGATGAAGTTGGCTGCGACCTGCAGGAAGATATTCCGTCGCGCGACAGTGGCATGAGGTTGGGGAAATGCCTTCAAGAAGGAAACTCCCCAGGGAACCTTCGGATGCCGGAGAGAGGATAGGCGCCACGGTCTCGTGCCAGCAAGTGGCTGGAAGACCAGGAGGAACGACGTCAGCGAGTGCAGGCCACACCGTTACGTCGACAAAAGGAATTTCTGAAAGTAATGTTCAAGGATTGGGCCTTGTGGAGGGGCCGACCGCCTCCGAAACGAAAAAAAGTGGAATAGTACACAGGAGGAGCCGGTAACGTAGAAACACCGGCCTCCCTAGCATGAGTGAAAGAAGAAAGAATGAAAGTGAAGGATGAATCTGATACAACTGGTTCTTCTAGGCAAGTTAAAAGGAAACAGCTCGAGACGAGTTGGTCTTAAGAGGAGAGCGGTTGTAACGGCAGGATAATAGTCGCTGCAAGGGGTAGCAGACACAACAGGAGGCCCACCAAGCACATCATTGGAAGAAAAGGAACGGGGATGCACCGTTAGGCTATTCGGGACGAACAGCCTTAAGGAGGGAGCAGTGTGACGTGTTGCGTTATGGATGACGCCCTTCCCTCCCCGCCAGCCGTGACATGCTGAGCGGAGCCGAAGTGAGCCGAGTCCAGGCAAAGCTAGGCAAAGCGAGTAAACAGCGGTTGCTAAGCACAGCCAGTCAACACCCCGCCTCTCCCCGCGGTGACGTAACACGGGACGCCGCAGTTGCTACGTACCGTAAACAACTCCCAACAGCGGTTGATAAGCAAAGCGAGTAAACAGTTGTTACTAGAGACGGCGGTAATAACAGCGGTACCCATTACGTAACAGGCAAACACTACGACTATATAAGGGAACTACACAGCCGCGAAAGACAGTTGGAAGTCAAGTTGGAATCTAGCCGGCTGAGCAGTTGGAAGTCAGTGTGTGATCAGGAGTGAACCAGTTAGTGTGTGAGCCGGAGCAACACAGTTGGAATCTAGCAGCTGTAGCGGAAAGAAGAACCAGACGCATGTGTGATAATCCGTGATAGTTTGTGATAACGGAGAAATAATTGGGGGTGTGTAATACAGAGAGACTTGTATAGCTCCCGTACTGTAAAAACGTATAGACTACTGAGGACAGAGTGAATTGATTTTGGAATAGGGTTATAGAGTGTGAAACCACGCAACAGTGTGAACAGTTTACTGCGAATAGGGTTATAAAGTGTGAAAACCCGCAACTTTGTTATAATTAATTGTAGCCAGGACATGTAGGTTGTTAAATAAACCAATTAACAATTCGAACAGCGTCGTCAGTGGCAAAACACGGTACATGGTGTCAGAAGTGGGATTGGACTTACGTTACCAACAATTTTCGAACTACAAAACATGGTACACTGGTGTCAGAAGTGGGATTGGACTTACACACGTGATCAACAAGATTCGAACCAAAACACGTTACAATTGGCGTCAGAAGTTACTGAACACGTTACAATATATTCGTTTATTTGGAGTTTTTCTTTGTTTTTATTGCACAATCTGGTGTTTTTCAAGGTTCTGTTTTAGGACGTGTGTTGTTCAACATATACACAAATAATTTATGCAACAAAATTAAACATTCTTCTTGTTTTATTATACTACTGTTCTTCCTGTTGTCTCTATTGATGACTTCCTTCTCTTGCATTCAGATAAAACTCTAAGCAAAAGTTGTGCACCACTAACAATACAAAGATTAATACTGATGGTTCAAAAGTCATATCTTTCTCTGGTACGAGTATTGTGCTAGCTTTAACTATATCATTTATATTTCTGGTATTTTACGTACGGACTTACTAAATACCTTGAAGTAATTCACTGTGAAATATATGTCTGTCGGCATGTTGAATATTTACATTTTATTGCTATAAAATTTTTGGTCCTAGTATAAACTATTCCCTTTGATTTTCATAATTACATTGCTGTTTGTTGCATTACATCGCCCTAGCCGCTATGGAACTTCAGTATGCCTCTGTGTCCTGAGAATAAGGCAGATTCCAAGAAATAGAACATGTTCAGAGAAACTGTTCTAACCTGTGTTATATCAGACTTTTTATATATCACAATTCATACAGTTATAATCATGTTTTGGATATCCTAAAATTGTACAGTTCTTATATGAGGAATTCTCTCTAAAAACATATACAGGTATAACGGTTTTATTATCTGCCATTCTCATTCAGAAGCTGGTGGTAACAGAGTTCAAGTCAGACACAACAGAGAGTTAATAGCTTCTAGAATTCGTTTTCATGGAACGAATGCACTGCCCTTCACTGAGTTTTAGAAGCAACTGAAACAAAGCCGATATAACGGACAACCGTTTTTGTTAACATCAATCTTCTGGTATAATTGGAGATCAGCACACTGCCAACAAATGTATACTGGGTGGATTCTTCTTTCACGCATACGTCAGTTTCATAGATCAGTGGGAAAACACTTCGATTTCGTTGTGAAACACAGGAAACTCATGACTATAAAATTTGGTGTACTCGCCATTAGTCGATCCACGGTAATACACCCCATAAGGCCTACCATTGGCATCAACTCGCTAAATTTTTTAAGATATATTTCAGGAAGAAAATTAACTTGAATTTGTACATATACAGGGTGTTTCNTGTATATGAAAACAAACACAACGTTCAATATATATAAACACCTATTCATGCAAAGAAAGAAACGTAACTTGAGGTTGTACAACGGATATTAAATTAACGGTAACAGGGTAGATAAACTCTTAACATGACTGAAACAGAAATATTCCATTATCAGTTCAATTACAGGGCGGTAATTGTTCACACTAATTTTTAACCATTTTTTTACCCATATCCCAAGCAGTAGCTCAATTGCTCGCGTATCAATCCATGACAAAGAAGGGAACGGCTTCACTGATAATAAAGATTTTTCGTCATAACGTTGTGCCACTGGAGGGCAGCATAATTCCATAATATGTAATACTCAGCTATACGTAACGGCATATTTCGAATTATATTCCATGTTACGACAGTCCTGTATTACGTTCGGTGAANGAAAACATACACAACATCGTTCAATGTTTATAAACACCTATTCATGTAAAGAAAGAAACGTAACTTGATGTTGTACAACGGATATTAAATTAACGGTAACAGGGTAGATAAACTCTTAACATGACTGAAACAGAAATATTCCATTATCAGTTCCAATACAGGGCGGTAATTGTTCACACTATTTTTAACCATTTTTTTACCCATATGCCAAGCAGTCTCTCAATTGCTCGCGTATCAATCCATGACAAAGAAGGGAACGACTTTACTGATAATAAAGATTTTTCGTCATAACGTTGTGCACTGGAGGGCAGCATAATTCCATAATATGTAATACTCAGCTATACGTAACGTCATATTTCGAATTATATTCCATGTTACGACAGTCCTGTACTTCGTTCGGTGAAATAGCAACTTCGCAAATGACGTCACCCTTAGGTGTGCGCAATGAACTACTGCGCATCCAACTGTATCTCAGGGGGTACCCTTGGGTACAATTCGCTGATGTTAGGTTAGGTTAGGTTAGGTTTGCGCAGTACACTACTGCGCATACATATCTATCTTGGAGGGGGCGAAGCTCGGTAATTTACACTGATGTTAGGTTGTGAGTGTACATTATGATAGGTGTGCACAAATGACTACTGCGCATAATTATGGTCACTTGAGCACGGTTTAGCCGTCTGTAATATCTTACGGTTGAATGTCTCTGACAGCGTATCAAATCATTATTTATTTAGATGGGACATTTTATTTCCGGTTTTTCTCACACGATAAACTCTTGCATATATTTTTCTGTTATTCTAACTACGTAATCTATTAAACCTGGCATATATTTCGATATTTATAATGGTCGTAAATGCATTT
>NW_019726229.1:3130077-3130904 GCF_002891405.2 Cryptotermes secundus
GATATTTACGTCACAGTGACAGGGCAGCCAACCGCTTAACATGACTGAAACAGAAATATTCCATTATCAGTTCCATTACAGGACGGTAATTTTTCACACTATTTTTTTACCCATTTTCAAGTATAATTTATATTCTACTTCCGATTCAGAAGGGAAATTCGGGCGAAACATATGCCAAGCAGTCACTCAATTGGTCGCGTATCAATCCACGACAAAGAAGGGAACGACTTCACTGATAATAAAGATTTTTCGTCATAACGTTGTGCCATTGGAGGGCAGCATAATGCCATAATATGTAATACTCAGTAGTCTTATGTATCACCGTGGGGGAATCGCAAACTCGTGAGGTGGGAGCGGCGTTTTCGACACAATCTAAGCTATCACGTAGCNAAATATAGCATCGGAATATAAGAGCACTGATTGATATTATGGGTGGAAAAACAGTCCACACAGTCAATTTTATACGTAACGTCATATTTCGAATTATATTCCATGTTACGATAGTCCTGTATTACGTTCGGTGAAATAGCACCTTCGTAAATGACGTCACTCTTAGGTGTGCGCAACGAACTACTGCGCATCCAACTGTATCTCAAGGGGTACCCTTGGGTACAATTCGCTGATGTTAGGTTGGGTTAGGTTAGGTTTGCGCAGTACACTACTGCGCATACATATCTATCTTGGAGGGGGCGAAGCCCGGTAATTTACACTGATGTTTGGTTGTGAGTGTACATTATGATAGGTGTGCGCAAATGACTACTGTGCATAATTATGGTCACTTCAGCACGGTTTAGCCGTCTGTAATATCTTACGGTTGAATGTCTCTG
>NW_019726230.1:0-926 GCF_002891405.2 Cryptotermes secundus
TAAAGCAGTGAGATACTATGACTTATATAGGTGTACATTCGAAAAGACTGTAGAAATGTCGTTACCTGTTAGGGATCGAGTGTTAGGACATTGCCCCAGCTGGGATACGGGACGTGACTGTCTGGTGTTCAGCGGGTACTGCTTCAGAGAATCTCAAACTCATCTTCTGCACTTATTTAAGGAAAGGCACAATAAAGTTATCACAACACAAGCTCATTGTGCCATATTATGCAGTATTCCTTAACCAAGTCTTGGCTTGTTCCTCTAATACTACCGAAGTCCGACATCTTCTCTTCTTACGTCTGGAAGGATTCTTCTGTGCCGCGCACAGTGCAAAGGCGAAATCGGGTTTAAAATGGACCATGGGTTAACTGAGCGGCGTCTTTTCCCGTAATNATCTCCATGATAATTATTTTATCTCCGTATAATATTTCATGACAGCCTCTGTGGTCTTGTGGTTAACGTTCCTGGCTACAAATCCAAGGGTCCGGTTTCGATTCCCGGCGCTACCTAATTTTTTCAGAGTAGTAGTGTTTCTGGAACGGGATCCACTCAGCCTCTTGATGATAATTGAGGAGCTATTTCAAGGAAATAGGGGCTCCGGTCTAGAAAATCGAAATTGAAAGACCGTGGGGATTCGTTGCGCTGACCACGCGATACCATCTGTCTGCAAAAGTTGCCACTAAACTTCACCGACAAGCGGCGGTCGCTCGGTCGGTATGGTTCGCTTGCGGACTGAAATCACGGAGTTTGTTTGTTTGATTATATTTCATGTCTGCGATAACGGATTTGTTGTAAGCCTCTAGGAGCTACATGTTGTTTTGTTTGTGTCCTTCCTTCCATTGTGCTTGTTTATGCAAAGCCTTTTGCTGCCGAATAAGCATGTAAATAAATGAATCGTATAATTAATATTACTGTTATTCACT
>NW_019726230.1:3622-15181 GCF_002891405.2 Cryptotermes secundus
GAGGAGCAAGATCACTACGTAAAAGTGACACCATTATGAATAAGGTGAGTGGGCCAAAAGGGAGGAGGACATCAAGGCCAAGCAAGAGAGTTCAATAGCCAACTGGGCAAAGAGGGACGCTGACAGAGAAAAGAGTAGGGCAGACGTGAAGGCCTTTAATGAAATGATGGAGGGAAGGGAGGTGATAGAAAAGCCCACGAGAGGACGGTGGCCATGCGTGAAGCCGACCGAGAAAAGAGAAGCTGAAATTGAAGCGCACCTAGAAGTGGCGTCAAGGCTGTAAGCCATTCACAACGCCAACCAGATGGGCGTGGAACCGGAAACGGAAAGCCAGGGGAAGATGTATCCCTGGATAGAGGACATGAAGAATGGTATAAAGAGAGGATGGACTGCTAAGTAAAACGGAGGCCAACCCAGATAAAAAGGAGGCAATTGATCGCGCGATAGACATTTTTGAACAAATGATAGCCTCGACGAAGACTAACGAAGAAAAGATGGAAGACAAATATTTGAAGGAAAATCCGGAATAAATGGAATGTGATTGGGTACGTCGGGAAGTCCCTAGGGAAGATGCAGTAGTGAAACCTTTCAAAGGAAAGAATCAGCGGCACAGAGAGCTGCATCTATCTGCAAGGCGACGCGGAGAGCCGAAGGAACTGACCCGTGGCGATTGCGAATCTCGGAGTAAATTCTCCGCTATCCGGAATGAGTATGACTCGCATTGCAAAAGTGACACGACGCAGGGAACGGGTGTTTCATAGACAATGAAAAGGCGACATTGCACCGAGAACCCGGAAAGGACGAAAGGAGGAGAATAGACGATGCAAGGGACCAGAATGCAAAAATGGCACAAGGGACGGGGGCTTAAAACAGCAACCAACAAACAGCAAGCGAATAAAGGACCTAGGCGACAGACGGCTACTATGTTCAAGGAAGAAAAAGGTAACCACGAACGGACAGCGATCACATCTGGAAAGCGAATGGAAGATCAGGGAACACCTATATTAGATTTTCAGAGAGAAGATCACGAAAAAGTATTCGGAACTTACAGCGGGTTAGGAAGAATTACGGATTGAACTCTGTGGAGTGGTTGACCCCTTCCGAAGCGGAAAAGGAAGCAGGGTTAGTGTAAGAAAAGTCGGACATGGGGGAGCACCGGTGGCTCCAAGTGTTATGGCCTCTTCTGCTGAAAGGGGAGGGAAAGTGAGAAAGAGAAACTTTTCATTATGGTGAGAACTTGGACTAACTGGAACAGTATAAGGAAACCACTCGGGACGACCTGGCCTTAAGGAAGGGCCAGTGGTAGCGGTTAGTGGTCAGCACTTCAGAGTGAGGGGATTGAGGGAGAGACATAAGGAACGGCTTGCGAGAAGACGTTAAAAGCACAGTCACCGGAGAGCAACACAAATTATACACCGTTAGGCTCTTCGGGACGAAGGGTCTTAAGGATTGGGCGATGTGAAATTGTCACATGCCACAGTGACTAAATCCGGGATTTGGATTAGTAATTGAATGTATTATCAACCTACAGCTCGTAACAACAATTAAATCTCACGCTATTTTTGCTTTACACCATTTACAGTTATTCCACAATTATCTTCACTAGTTTTCACGTATTTATAACACAGGAACTATAACAGTCTCATTGAATTACACACTCCAAATATAGCAAAGTAAAAATTCTCCTTCTCACATGTTAAACATTCAGAGGCCGACTTCTAATTCTTTTTGAACTACGACATTTCCGTTATCTCCTACCGAGAACTGGCTTGCGTACTTGTTCGGGTGATTCTGCTGCTGCTACTGCTCGTAACTCGTAACTGCTGTACTTCTCCAGCTTTTTGCTGTCATCTTGAACTGCAAATTTTTTATATAGCAGCGGAATGTACATGGATCTACAATAAACACATACACCGTGATCGCTTACCGACCAGTCTATTTGTGTGTCGGTAGGATCTACAGAAAGCATAGATTCTTTTATTGTTGCAAGTCCAACCGTGTTTACATTTCTGTTGTCTGTCAACGCGATGGCCACTCCGTTATAATATTCATCCTTATAGAATAATAGCAGTTTCAATTCAAAATAGATTATGATTGGAAACAAGGAAGATGTTAAAATTCTTTACACTGGAACAAAATCCCAGTTACATCAGATGAACACCAGTTCATTAAAACACATAAACAGCAAAAAATTTTCGGTACGAGCCAGAGAAATCACATAAGAAAACCTAATCCGGAAGTAACTATAATATTCCAAAATTAAATTATATATACCTACTATACCAATCAGCCTTCCAATAAACAATACTGAGTTAATACAAGTAAAATAGCTAATTTAATCGTAAAAATTCAATGATGTGAACAGAATATATTAAAAATATGAAATTAAACATTGAACATATCTTCATAACAATAAACAGAGATGATTGATGTGTGATATTCCTGTAATAGAAAAAAACAAACCTTCAAAGTGTTTAACAGAACTTATACGAAAAAATACGAAAGAATGAGAGTATATATGAGCATATAAATGTGACAGAACTGGCCCGAAACATATCAGACGGTAAAACATTTACATTCTCTAACCAGAGGAATTCTTGAAGAGAAACAGATTATTGTACACACAATAATTCAGTTGAGATAATAAATATATTTTCATAGCAATGCAAAATTAATATATATCTGTAGAATCGTACTTTCGCGTTGAATGAATGCTTTTTTCGCACGCATTAAACGAAAAGATTCTCTCTTATGATATTCCGCGTGACACCAATTTTTTTTGACCATGGGCGGACATTACCGTTCTTATTGCATGATCATGCTTGTTCTGCATTGTGTGATTTTGAGATGCATATCCAGAATAAAGCGACGAGTGAACATTTTCTTACACACATCGCAAGTAAAAGTCGTATTCCAGTGTGCTTCCTTAGATGCTTGTTTAGGTTCGAGCTGTGAGCGAAAGTTTTTTACACACTTTGCACGAAAAAGGTCGTTCTCCACTGTGCATTCTGAGATGGGTGTTTAGGTTCGAGCTGTGAGCGAAATTTTTCTTACACTTTGCACGAAAAAGGTCGTTGTACAGAGTGTATTCTGAGATGAATGTTTAGGTTCGAAATATTAGCGAAAGTTTTCTTACACACTTTGCACGAAAAAGGCCGTTCTCCACTGTGCATTCTGAGGTGTTTCTGCAGGGTATACTTCTCAGCAAAAGCCTTTTTACACACTTCACAAGAAAATGGTCTTTCTCCATTGTGTACTTTTCGATGCCTGTATAGGTTATGGAGCTGAGTGAATCTTTGCTTACACAGTTCGCAGGAAAATGGCCGTTCTCCCGTGTGTACCCTGATATGATTTTCTAGTTTAGCGCGACCAGTGAAACTTCTCTTACATACATTGCATGTAAAAGGCCGTATAGCAGCACCGAATCGTTGTGTTTCACTACGCTTAGGAGTTAACGATGTGATACACATTTCACAACGAGACATTGTTTCTCTGCTGCTTCCACTTGCATGTCCGGATAGATTATATTTACGAGAGAATGATTTCTTGCATATCTCGCACGTATGAAGGTCCTCTCCTCCGTATAACTCTTGCAATCCTGCACTCTGTTCACAAAGACGTTCCTCTGCATTAACTCCCTTCAGGTGCGCTGTTGCACTTAATTTTACACTCTGGAAGAAAGAGAAACCCTATCAATACCTACAGTGGAGCTGGGCTCAGGGGCGTTTTGAAGTATTTCAGCTGTCACGTTGAGAAATATTGTTGCATGAGAAGGAAGCTAGATGGCATTGTGTCCCCTCGTGAACCACAACACACACTGATCTTCATATAATACCTTTAAGTGAGTATTTTAAGTAACCAAGTCACGTAAAACTAGACCAACCTAGTGGAGGATATTGTGGGTGATGAATAACCTTTATGCAGGCATTTATAATAATTCTTTGAAAAACTCGTTGATTAATGCACATACAGTTCCTCTGAATGACATTTCAGGACATTTTAAAATTTCTGAGTCCATTCCATGCTTAGCGAAATTCCTTACTCCATATCCTGTTGGTATATGTTTATAGCAATTAAGTAATAATGTAATTATATCAGTAGATTTTCAGTGGAATATAATTTTATGAAATTTTCAGGATTCAGATTCTAGTTTACTTAACGTTGGTTTTATTGATCAGGCAAACCTCTGCCCCTGTTTCACTAAGTACAGTATATATCATTTGCAATTCAAGAACCAAGGAAATCACATAAGAAAGTTGAATCCGAAGGTAACTCCACTATTCCAAATCTAAAATATAATATTATATTTAAGCATCCTGTTACACTCACACAGTATATGAGACGAACTCCGTCTTAAGTGCAACAATTTAATTGTAGTTTTTCTTCTTCCCTTCCTCCACACTACATGTTTCGGCCCTAAATGGCCATCATCATGTTTGTATTCTTACGTAGCTGCTACACTGCCCGTAGTTTAAAATTTAAAATCACCAGTATTCCCAATTGTATGTATGTATAAAATCTTTGTTAACCTACACGCGTCAATTTGATTTCTAAAATTGGCACTTTTTTTAACACTTCAATGCAAAATTAATATGTCTAAAAAATTTTCCGTTCTTTTTCTTTTTCCAAATTTTAAAAATTAAAATTTCCTCGGGGTACACGCCCTATGTCTATAGTGCTGCAGCGGCTACTTCTTGTTTTATTGCTGTTCAGGTATTGTCTGTAATATACAAATATTCGTATTACTATTTTACGTTATGTTATGTTATTCTTATATGTTTATACTGTTATTTGTACTTACTCTGTGTAGGCTCTCTGTGTGTGTCGCTGCTTGTCTTTAATACGTGTGCTGTCTGGTGCTTTGTGTGCTGTGTTTTATGTTGGTGAGTGTTGGCGGGGGAATGGGTAGTGGTGAGTGTTGGAGGTACCGTTAGTCTGTATAGATTTCGTGTATCGTTTGGAATTTGGGATTGTATTTTTCTATGTGTGTGTCATTCACGTGTAGGCCCTTCTTACTTATTTTATATATATGGTATTTCTCTAATGTATTCAAATGTCTACCCTTCTTTCCTGTTGTTATAACTTCCATTACGTCTGTTATTGTTCCGTATGCATGTCCTGTATTTAGTATGTGATTTGAGTACCCAGAATTGCTATTATTATTTCTAATATCATGTATATGTTCTTTATATCTAGCGTTAAATGTTCGGCCCGTTTGCCCAATATATTTCAATGGGCAATCTACACATTTCATTTGGTATATGCCACTTTTATTGTATTTGTCCAATTGTGGTTTTTGTTTGAGTATGTTTTCTATTGTGTTTCGTGTGCGGAATGCTATTTTCGTCTGTGTGTCTTTAAAAAGTTTTGTAATTTTTCTTACTTCTTTTGTACTATATGTACAGATGCCCCACTTTGTGGGCCTAATAGACCAATCACAAGACACAACAAAGAGTACAGTCAGTATTAAACATTATAAAACCACACATAATAGATAAAGTCAGAATGTGGTATTAATAAATAACAATTTCACGTTACAGATACACATAAATATAGGAAGAGTGCTCCCACAGAGGTATTTTGGCGTGATTCGCGTATTGAGATACGACGTAAGGATGACGAATCCTGAAAAGATTTAATATTTAAAATCTATTATTACATATATCAAACGAATATATATTTTAGTCATTTTAATATGAAGATATCGGGGCATGCAATGCAGTAGTTAGAAGTGCATAGAGAAAACGCACCTTAGGATGGCACATTAGTGCTGCAACATGTAGTGCAAAAGAGAAGTGTAAGGTGAAAAACGTGTATGCACTGTAAGACGGTTAGCATAAATCATGGACCAATCATGCTTTCAAATAAACAATAATGAATTCGCGCAAGAAAACAAGTTTAGGTAATTGTGAAAATTCAATGAATTGAAGAGAAACAAAAAAAAAATATATGAAATTAAATTTTGTACATATCTTTGTAACAGTGGACAGAGAAGAGTGATATGGGAATATTCCTGTAATACAGTGAAATGAAACTTAAAAAATTTGAATAAAAACTATAGAAATACGAAAAGATAGATTATATAATTAAAACTTGTTTTATTCAAGGGAACAGTGAGGACTTAAATTTATGAAACTTGGACCGAAACTTATCACACAGTAAAACGTCGAGGTTCTGTAACCAGATAAATTCTTGAAGTTAAATATAACATTTTAAACATAAAAATTCAGTAGATACAATAAATATATTTTCATAGAAATGCAAAATTCAGAATATATCTGTATACTCGCACCGTCACTTTGAATTGATGCTTCCATGCACACATAACAAGAAAACGTTACCTCTCATGATATTCCATGTGACGCATTTTTTGTCTTCCATCACAAGTGAACATTCGTTTCCATATCTCACGATCATGCTTGCTCTGCACTGTGTGTTTTGAGATGCATATTCAGAATGAAGCGGCGAGTGAACCTTTTCTTGCACAATTTACACGAGAAATGCCGTTCTCCACTGTGCACTCTCAGATATTTCTTCAGGATATATCTATTAGCGAAAGTTTTCTTACACACTTCGCAAGAAAAGGGTCTATCTCCACTGTGTATTCTGAGATGTATGTTTAGGTTATGCAGCTGAGTGAACCGTTTCTTGCACACATCGCACGAGAACGGTCGCTCTCTACTCTGTGCCTTGAGATGCCCGTTTAAGATAGATCTCGTGCGAAAGTTTTCGTACACGCTTTGCACGAAAAAGGCCGTTCTCCTTTGTGCATTCTGACTGCGTGTTTTGGTTACAGCGCTTGGCGAACGTTTGCTTTCACACGTTGCACGAGAAAGGACGTTCTCCACTGTGTTCGCTGAGAAGCCTGTTTAGGTGAAAGTCCTGGGCGAACGTTTTCTTACACACTTCGCAAGAAAATGGCCGTTCTGCAGTGTGCACTCTAGTATGGTTTTGAAAATTAGAGTGACTAGTGAACTTCTTGCAATCTTTGCAAGAATAAGGCTCTCTGAGTCCACTTGATCCTTGTACTGCACTATGCTCAGGAATTAACAATGTTAGACACATTTCACAGAGAGACTTCGTTTCTCTTCTACTTCCACTTGCATGTCCCAACAAATTATTCCCACGAGACAATGACTTCTTACATGTCTAAAAAAAATCGAAGTTTTCTTATCTGTTTAACCATACTGCTCCCTGTTCACGAAGAAGTTCCTTGGCATTAAAATCCTTACTGACGTGTGTTGGTCCAATATTTGCTGCATTTAATTTAACACTCTGAAAGAATCAGAAATGCTATCAGATCCTGAAGTTGAGTTGGGCTCGGAGGCATTTTCACTATTACACCTGACACCTTTACCAATACTTTTACGCAAGAGGAAACCATGATGAAATTATGTCCCAACTAGGTCCTCAAAGTTTATTAATAGAAACCTAAATTTCTCTAAGTAAATACTAACAAGTGTCTCTCAGTCTAAGTGGAATAGTTGCATGCGGCACACGCCATGCTAGGCTTTAGTTAATACAGTGAGTTAAACAGGTCCTGCCACCGACTGGAATTATTTGCGAGAGAAGCCTCATCCTTTGCTTTGTATGTGTAACAATTTTACATATATGTTTCTTGAAATTCTTACTGGTTTAGAGCAGGTTGAACCGTGTGAAAATGATATTCCTGTACATAAAGTCAAGTCTTATGTTCCTGTTGTACAGCACAGGTCTGATTTTGCCTTGTGCCTTTATGCCGTGTATGTGTACCTTCGGTTACTATTCTACTGTCTCTTTCTTTATTGTCGCTACATGTTCCGGCCATCCTCAGGTGTACAAGTTACTGTGATTAAGGAATCTGCTGTTCACTTTCTCTTATGCAGTTGCTTCGGTTTACTTCTAATTACGTGGGTCAATCATCTGTTTTCATTTTGGTGTTCTTCAGCTGTACGTCTTTTTCTTTATTTGTAATATTTGACGTGTGCATGTGGAAAGCATTGCTTCTTTCTATAAAAATCCTACAAACTACATATCGAGCCAGAATGATTCAACAAGGATATACACCAACATACCACAAAAAGTCGTATCAGACTGAGTTGTCATTTAGCGCTGCTAGCGAAAAGCCAGGACCATAATTTTACGGATTTAATTGTAATTTTATTGCAAGTAACAACACATCCCACATGTAACGAAATTAAAGACACAGTGCAACAACTTTAGCAAGAGTAACCACATGTGAAGATGGCCATGTGAGGCAGAAACATGTTGTAGAAGAGTGTACTGGCATAGAAAAGAAGAATAAAAACGTAGAATTAGGACGATGTAAAGACTTATTAACTGAAAAGTTATAGTTTCAGTAAAATACCGTTTAGAATAAATGATTCACAGACCCACATGATAACAATTGCTCTGTCGTAGAGAATAATTGTGCTAAGCTCTGTAATTTAGAGACAGCATCTAATAGAAAAATACCAAGTGTCGCGTAATATAATTCGAAGCCCTTATTCTTCACAGTCACCGGAAAATATGAAAACGGGCTTCTGTTCCCTATTCGTGGTACAGCCATTTAGGCAGAAGACTGCACGTGTAATTTGGAATTTGGGGAAAAAATGCATACCGTACGTTTGTGCTGAGACCTCTAGGAACGTAGGTGCTTACGCGTAGGCCTCCAAGACAGAACTGCGAGAGGAATAAGAGACTGGATATTAGAGGAACAAAATTTCAGGATGTCTTAAAGTGAAGCGAATGTCTGTTGTTCCTAAGTGTTTTGAAATTTCAGTTGTAACACTGAGATCAGCAAGGTTACAAGGAAGTGAGATGTATAGAGATCTAACACACTAACAGTGAAATATTATGTAAAAAAACTGCACTTAATTTGGTTACTGGCACATATAATTTAGAAGAAGAAAATTATGATTTGAATAAAGTTAGTAATAAAAATTTGTATGCTATAAATTTATAATTGGACGCACAATACTTACAGCCTGATTCTTCAAAGCAGGAAATGTCCAGTCAACTCGTGTCAGAATTATTTTTGGGACTCGAGTTGCTAAGGAATGCAACGTCCTTCGCAGTCTCGAAAGGCGTACTTCTTCACTTGCCATTCTTCTCTTGTTAGTCTTCTTCTTCTTCTGTTGCTCTGTGACGAACACACATAAAGTTTAGACACTGACACACCAGAGCGTGCAATGAAATACATCACTCCGATGTCAGAAAATGAAGCAATATAATTTGATATGATATTCCAATACAAGAATCGGAAAGTTTACACCCCTGTCATTGACAATCCCCGTTCTTTTAAATTAAATACAGATTATGCGACTGCAATGCGCATTTACATATGAATACATTTTTCAACAGGTTCTATTGCGTTACACTGAAGCGCAGTTAGTAAAATTTAACTGCTTTTCATAGGCAAATTTCTCAGCCTTTTCGCCAGATATGTGAAAGAAGAGCCGTTGTGGGCTTAAATGAAGAACTGAAGTAATTAATCTGCTGTTCGAAGACAACGTTCAACTTAAGTTGTTCCGGAATAGCTCTGTCTTTATACAGAGGGGTTGCAGGAGGGACAACGGGGGTTCTATCCCCGAATGGAGCATGATACTTTTCTCTATTCCACTGCGTCCAGACCGGGCCTGAGACCCACCCAGACTCTCTCTACTTGGTAGAGGAGGATATTTCCACTAGGGTAAATAAGCCAGTTCTTGGAGCTCGTCTCCATTTATTGCCGATTACAAGAACGGTGGCGACATAGCTCCATTGCCACATGTATATTCATGGTTTTACTGATTCATCAATTAAACACAGAGACAACTTTACCTTCTTTCTACCAGATAATTCTATATATGAAAAAAATTCGAAACATTAACAAAATTAGAAATCTACGTTACATGCAACTTTCTTCAAACACCCACATATCCAGATGCAATTATTAGAGTGCAGGGAAAAAAATACTGGAAATATGGGCACATTTTCTGTACTTTTTGTTCGAGGTATTGCTACATATAAATTCTGTCATCGTCAGAACAAAGTTCTTGGTTTCATTCCCTCATTATTTTGCAATAGTACATATATATTGTTTAACACTACAAGAGCAAACTCATGACATAAACTGGTTTTGTCCCCAATATTATGTATATAATACGGTCACGATTTTACGTTCTACACAGATATCGTTAACGTGCATATTACTTACCTTTAGTCCGTATACAGAAGGGACATAAATGTAAAGGAATACACCCGAGATGCAATCACTCAGACGTCCCTAACTGCTAATGCCAAGCTTCAGCTTTTTAGGTTGCTGGGTTTCTGTTATGATTTTAACACACAAAGTCAGACACATTTTTTAATTCATTAGATGATATAAATGCAAAATTCTCGAAACAAGCAACTCACATTTCTGGTTGCAGTTTCCAGGGATGACCTATCTACTGAGACACTCATATGTATTAACACTATTATCTCCGGATTTCAGTGAACTTATAATTCAGTAATATTGCAAATTTGTTTTTAAATTCAGTATCTCTTCAACACGACATCGAAAACTCGAATGTTAGTAAAAATTTAAAAAGTGATTTATAAAACCAGGTAACTCCAACAGAAAATTAATTTTGAAATTTTTGGGGTTGCATATTTCTTGTTACTCCTCTCAAAATCAGGCAAATTTTCGGCACGAAGACATATTAGAAACTGTAAAGAAAATACACTTAGTTATTTTGAAGGCAAGTTACTTGTCCTGTTATGTCCTCATTACTTCTGCGCGCTCTTCTATAAAATTACGTGTTCTGGAGCTGGTGATTTCCGATAATCATCCACTCAACTGGAGCAGTGTGTGCCATTACTTAGGTGCTAAGGCAACTGCGTATCAAGAAAGAAAGAGGCCTTACATCTTGATTACATATTATTTCCAGAAGTTGAGAAGACTACTCTTTTGTGTGGTGTGACGAAAATTCTGGTATGTGTTTACCTTCGTTTCCAATTGTCCTACTGACTCCATCTTCAAGGTGGATTAAGCACTTCCTCCTAAAATTTGAGATAGTTCGTTAATCCGTATGTTCGATAAAATTTTTCAAGTCTATACGTCGTCACATTCAAGAAGACGGTAATATTCATATTCAACGCAGTCAGAACCAAATATTTCACGTACTTTTGCGATGTTCCATATTTCGTTGGCACTGTAATGCGAGGAATATTCTGAAAGTAACCTCCTCTTAAATTAAGAAAATAATGAAGGAGCGGGGGAGAGCTGGTTCATGCGAAGTAGCGTCACAAAACTGGTCAGTTTCTGTTTGTTTTTGTCTCTACATATTGAGTTTTTACGTGTCCTGCGAATTATAATTCGGCTAGATTCTGAAATCGCACTGTTACCCTCTTCCTTGTGATAATACAAGTGTGCTGCAAAAATATATGTGAATAATACGCGGTTTACGGGCAAAATATAATGAGTGAAGAAACTGTAATTCAATGTTATAGTATGTTCAAAGGTGAGCGAATATATGTTCACAAACAAAACACAGAGAATATCTTCAGCTTTGAATTATTTAGAGAGATATACCACAAAGTTAGAGATGAAATTCT
>NW_019726230.1:16298-16511 GCF_002891405.2 Cryptotermes secundus
GTTGGACCGATTAAGTGAGAAATGACGAAGTGTTATTTAGAGTCAGTGAACAGAGGAATATCCTACACGAAATAAGAAAACGGAGGGCTAATTGGTTTGGTCATATCTTACGCAGTAACTTCCTTCTAAAAGAAGGAAATGAAAGATAAAGGGGCGGATAGATGTGACCAGAAGACGAGGAAGAAGACGTAGGAAGATGCTGGATGACCTTGG
>NW_019726230.1:18327-27930 GCF_002891405.2 Cryptotermes secundus
ACAGATTGTTAAAAATAGATAAATATTTTAAGAATGTAAAGTACTCACTAAAATGAACGAATATTCCCAGTCTGATGTGTCCACAAACCAGTACCTACTCAGATATGGGCGATGTTCATGTGAAACCTACAGCTGGTTCTGCACGTGGGTCCCATGCATTTCAAAACGACTTTCAGCTCTTTGGCGCACCGGTTTGCGCATTGTGCCCGATGATCCTAGCTTCACTCTAATCCCCTGACAGGCATTCTGTGCTCGTTGCTGTGATACCTTGAAATCACTGATCGTCACTGGTCGACACTGAGTACACAGAACACTTCCTGTGTCCCCAACCAAAATACAGAAAACTGAGATCATAGAATCGTGAAAGACAATATTCAGGACCTCCGCATGTTACCGCTCTTCAAGGAAAGTCTGTCTGTGTTGGTGTCTGACAATGTAGAAAAAATGAAGTGGTGCCCTATCAAGAATGAATGACATATCTGATCGTTGTGAAGAGCCACATGTTACAGGAGTAACGGGTAGATCACTCAGAAACAAAAAGACGGTGCACTGCACCTGCTAGTCTGCTAGGAAAGACAAGGGGTCTTAAGATTCCATCATCTAAGGCGCCCTCCTAGACCCTGGCACACATATCTGAATAAACATTGATTCCTGGAAACATGTTCACGGTGCCCTGTTTTATTCATTTAATTGGGTACTATACACCTTACAGATTTTAACATCATTCTCTGTGACTTCGTGTATCGTTCCATTCCCCACCACTCCCTAAGTCCTGCTGCGTCCCATACCTTCTATACCATAGCTTCATCATCTTTTACTCCCTTGTCCTCCTCCATTGTCATGGCCTCCTGAGTCCGTTTCAGTGCTCACTCTGTTTCTCCAGTTTTGCAGCAAACAGCGTTCTTCAGCCAAATACTTTTGTATTTAATTAGTTACATAGTTTTTTCTGAGCAGCACAGTCGCCTGTGCCCAGGTTTCGGTTCATAAAATTGCTGTAATTTACCTTGGACTGTGGACTGTACTTGTATTTTTATTGATATTAATGTAACATGCATAACAAAGCAACGGGGCGATAAATATCTCTCATAAGCGCACTTAACAATAAGACGAATATGTGTTGCTATTTGCTAGGTATCACTCAGCGTGCCAATGGACTGGTGAGGTAGAAATAACACGTGACATATTTTCTATGTAGATTTTTTAGGCCACAATAGGACTGTGTTCTTCATGCGTGGTCGGTGCGGAGGCTATATAACAGGATTTATAAATTCAACAGTTTTCATTTTTATGTGACATAGATCTGAGTTCTTTGTTCTGAGCTCTGAGTGCTCGGTGAAAGATAGCTAAGAATTGTTCGTCGTGTGAAGACGTGGCGTGTTTAGAAAAATTTATTCATGCGTAATTCTTGGAGTACGTGATTCAGTGAGAATGTTGTAGTTCCTGTGTTCTAGTTGTAGTTCCAGGAGGGGACTGTTGTGTGTTTGTGTATAAAACACTGAATTATAAAGTGTAGTACCCATGATAGCGCTGTAATTACGTGTAATTAATTGTGATGTATAGAAGGAGTAAACAAACCTAAAAATCAAATCCCGACCCCGCGTAATTAATTACAAATACACGTGACAATATTGTTATTAGGATTATGAAATAAATTCGTCAATTTACTTGTCGTATTTTATTCATTTGCCTTGCTTTCGTGTCAGACATTGCCCAATTTGCCGTACACCGACTTCAGCGGTAAGAGATCCCTCGGTGCCCCGTTGCGGGGTGGGTGTCCCGGCCAGGATGGCCTTGAGAAATGCTTAACCGGGTTACATTCAATTTACCTACAGAAAGGAATGCGGGTCTTCGTGTAAACTGTAGGTCACATTTTCGTGAATAAGCATCATTATGATTTCCGAATGTCCAGTGTCATGGAAACCTGCACGAGTTGTCCTATAAGACCAGGCGGACTGCTGCATCAAATTTAATAGCCTTTCAGAAGGCTTCGAAACACACATAAAACAGGGATATATTCTGAATGGAATACTCATTGCAAGAGTTCAGGCTCCTATTTTGCAATCTTAAATATATCGAAACTTTCGTATAACTGTTGAAAAGGATTATCTCTGCTGAGGGTTATCACTTCGAACATCAAAGCTACAATTATTTAAGTAAAAGTAACAACAAATCGTGAAATGAGATGAAGGTATTACAGAAGGCCTTCTTTTTTTACTTTTCGTTTGTTACCTTGAATGACCTTATTCAAACAGTATGTCATTGAATTCCTAGCCGTCTTTTCTACATCCCAGTGAAATTTCTAAAATCAAAAGTGACTTTGATATCTCCATAACCCTTCTGAGTACAGAACTTACCTGCCTCGTCTAACGTCTTCCCTGACACGTTGCAAGTTTCGTAGGAATTCTTTTTTGTAATACGAAAAAAAGAAGAGATTTTCATGTTCCCGAATTTGTTTCGTTAAAATTGTAAAATATCATAAATCAATTCAAATGTAATTTATTTATTACGTTAAACATTACTCAACACGAAGTTTTGGAAGAAGTAGTCGCCTGCTTCCTTTGAATTGAAGTTGAGTGTTATACTTAATAATATTCTGACCTCATAGAAATGCCAGTTGTAACAAATTTTGAATGAAATGTGACTCAGTTCCTGAAAGCTAGAATAATGGAATCAGGAGAATCGTCCGTCAATCTACAATAGATCGGCAAATATTTTACAGTGGAAACAAATAAACACGCGAAGAATAAATGTGGTGGGGGGGGGCACAGACACAGAAAACAAAAAGTGATCTCATAAGCACTATTTTATTTTCTTTTAATAAGAACAGTAAGCTAAAAGTAAAAAAAATGTTTAATTTTTAACGAGATCAAGAGTCATTTTCAATGATATTTTTCTCGCTCTGTGCCACTTTTGAGAATTTCTGTAAATTACATTTACCATTTGTGACAGCTGCTAAGGAGAAAATGAAACAGCCACACATATCCTGTGTGAGTGTGAGGCCTTAGCTTATTTAAGATTACGTCACTTGGGTCAATAATTTATGGAATCAAGTGACTATTTCGACGTCCCCACGTACAAAATTAATTCGAAGTTCAGGATTGCTCAGGGGATAATCAAATGTGGAATCACAAAAAAACCAACGTACGTGGCCTTGCAAGGGCCGAGAAGACGCACCCCATCATACATTCATTCATACATTTGTCGCAATGAGGTTTTGATGGAAAACAAATCCCTGGAGCACACGTAAGTTGCCCTTTAAGATTTTGACTCACCTACATCTCAGTTCTTGGTACTATATTGAAGGTAACCTGTTTTCCTCTTTTAAGTGAGTGCTATACCCTATATGAATTAATATACCATTATGTATTCATTCATTCATCAGTGACTACATGGCTTCGTTGGGCCCTGTGGCATATTTAATTTTATAATCCTGTACACAATCGGAACCGCCTATGTGGTCTTGCGGTCAATGTTTCTAGATAAAGATGGAGAGGACCCGGGTTCGATTCCCGGCGCTATCAGACTTTCTGACAAATAGTGGCTCTGAAACCGGATCCACTTGGCCTCGTGAGGATAATTGAGGAGCTCCTTGGATGGAAAAGTAGATTAACCGGTATAGAAAACCGGTATGGACCACGCAGAGAAATCCCAGTTGTATTGTTGCATTAGGAGGACTACACAGAAAACAAGTCACGTGATTCCTAGCCAGCGTCTTCATTGGAAACACTTGTGTATCCGCATATCTACGGATTTGCGTAAATTAAAAGGTTTACTTTCTGTAAAGTGACAACCATTCCTACAAAAGAATAGCTCAGCGCTGGAACTGCTTCCATTAAAAAGAATCCTTAGCATAAAAGACACCGTGCCTTTAGTCCGCAAGCTAACTATACCGACCGAGCGACGAAGACCTGTCGGCGAAAGGGGTACCAACATTAGGGGATAGAGGGTGTCGCGTGGTCACCGCAACGAATCACCACGGCCGTTAACTTAGGTTCTCTAGACAGGAGCAGCTTTTTCTTTGAAATAGCTCCTCAATTATGAACACGAGGCTGAGAGGATCCTATTCCAGACCCAACATTTCACAGAAAATATGGTAGCGCCAAGGATCGAAGCCGGGAACTCTGTATATTTAGCCAGGATCTCTGACCACAAAACAAGAGAAACCTTCGATGTTATAATATGTTATATTAAGTTTTACTGTAAACACTTTTTGCCCTTTAACTATCCATTTGAAGTAACGCGTGTATCTAAAATATCTTGCTTGTTGCAGTTAAGCACTGTGGGATTTGTAAGATTTTCAACTTAAAAGAAAACCTTCGGAACTAATAAACAGAGTAAGGAAGGGGCTTACTGTGTTACAGTGAACTTTTCTTGGCTGATCAACCACGTCAGCGTGGAGTAGTGTCTGACATCTCTGAGAGGATCTCTGCTTCCTTCAACATGAGTTGATGGGATAGGTGCATGGTGTGTTCTAAGGTTATCGAAGTCAAAGTCACATTATTAGTGACGGTAAGTCAGTCAAAGAGACTTGAAGTGTAGCATCTGAGCACTGGTCATAACAAAGACTATTCTTTGTCTGTAAATATGCGGCATTTTTCCCTAGGTATGTTTGTAAAAAATCTGTTGCCTTCCAATGGGCGAAGCAAGTGGGGAAGAGGGGGCGCAAAACGCCTGAGGAAGATGACAATTCTTGTGTAAATATGACGTGTGAAAACAGCACTCATCATCCTAAATTCTGAGGATGGAGGGGGGGGGAGAGAAGAAAGTTTGTGTCCCTATCATCAGACGCTAATTGCACATAGATTCTCTTTCTTCCAACAGAAGATTTCATTAGTTCAATCTGTGGAATGAAAAGCCATTTCAGGTCGGGATATGTTTACGTTTTGGACAAACTGGATAAACATCAACACACCTGCAAGCGACTCGATCTGGTCTGAGTCCACCTATGGGATCTTAAGCTACATATTTCTCCTGTCCTTAGACTCAGAAATATTACGCCACTAAAATCGCAGCCCAGGGACTTTCCTATGGCGAGCCATGGAAATATAACCGCAAGGGAAGGAAACAACTGTGGGCATGCGCATAGCTACTAACGGGGGAAATCTTACGCGGACCCGTAATTTATTTATCCTTTAAAAGTAATAGCAGTTAGGATGCAAAAATAGAGTATGATAGGACACAAAGAAGATGATAAAATTCGTTACAATGGAATAATAAACCCACTCACATCAAATAAAAATCAGTTAAATAAAACATATAAACATCTAACAACATTTCGACACGGACCAGAGAAATCACACAAGAAAACTGAATCTGACGATGACTATACTATTCAAACCTTCTATTTTATGAACCTAATATACCAATCAGGCTTTCAATAAACAATACTGAGTTAATACAGGCAAAGTTGGAAAGTTAATTGTGAAAAATTAATGAAGTAGACAGAAAACATTTAAATGTGAAAAACAATTCCTGAACACATCTTCATACAATGAACAGAGGAGATTGATGTGTGAATATTCCTGTAATACCATCAAATAAAACTTAAAAGAGATTAATACAACTTATAATAATACGCAAGAATGAGCGTATGTTAATAAAACGAGACTTAATCAAGGAAATTATGAAGGCACAATGTTGAAAGTCTGCCCCTAAACATATCACACAGTAAAACGTTCATGTTCTGTAACCAGATATATTCTTGAAGCAAAATATATTATTTTAAAACCCATAATTCAGTTGATGCAATAAACATTTTCATAGAAATGTAAAATAAAGAATGTCTCTATAGACTCGCACTCTAGCGATGAATGGACATTTTCTTACACACATTAAACGAAAAGGTTATCCCTAATGTTATCCCACGCGATGATTGTTAGATTTCCGCCACAAGTGATCATTCGCTTCCATATCTCACGATCATGCTAGTTCTGTAATGTGTGATTTGAGATGCATATTCAGAAGGAAGCGGCGAGTGAACCTTTTCTTGCACAATTTACACGAGAAATGCCGTTCTTCACTGTGCACTCTCAGATGATTCTTCAGGATATATCTATTAGCGAAATTATTCTTACACACTTCGCAATAAAAGGGTCTCTCTCCACTGTGTATTCTGAGATGAATTTTTAGGTAATGGAGCTGAGTGAACAGGTTCTGACACACATCGCAAGAGAACGGTCGCTCTCCACTGTGTGCCCTGAGATGCCTGTTTAGACGATAGCGCTGTGCGAACGTTTTCTCAGACATTTCGCATGAAAATGGTAGTTCTCCATTGTGAATTCTGAGATGTTTGTTTAGGTTAGATCGCTGGGCTTACGATTTCTTACACACTTCGCAAGAAATTTGCCGTTCTGCAGCATGCACTTTGGTATGGTTATACAAATTAGAGTGACTTGTTAACTTCTTGCAGTCTTTGCAAGAAAAAGATTCTCTGAGACCTCTTGACCCTGCTATGGCATTATGCTCAGGAGTTAACAGTGTGACATACATTTCACAACGAGACATCCTTTCTCTGCTATTTCCACTTGAATGAACCAAGAAATTATTCCCTCGAGAGAATGACTTCTTACATATTAATCAAGAATCGAAGTTTTCTTCTCTGCTTAACAATTCTGTTTCCTGTTCACGACCAATTTCCTTGACATTAAAAACCTTATTGACGTGTGTTGCTTCAATATTTGCTGCTTTTAATTTAATACTCTGAAAAAAAAACATAAATGCTATAAGAACCCGCAGTGGAGTTAGGCTCGGAGACATTTTGCAGTAATAAACGAGTCCTTTACAAATCCTGTTACACAAGGAGAGACCATGATGATATTTTGTCCCAGCTTTATCCTCAAATTTAGTAATCCAAACATAAATTTATCTAAGCAGATACTTGCATTTGCCTGCCAATTTAAGTGGAAATGTTGCGTCTTACGCCATGCTACGCGTTGGCTAACCCAATCAGTTAAACTGGTCCTGCCATCAACCGGAATAAATATCGAGTGAAAAATCATCCTTTGCCTTGTATGTCTTGAAATTTGACTGGAATAGTTCTTGAAAATCTTACTGGTACAGAGCACGTTCAAGCGTGTGCAAATGATATTTCTGTACATAAATTACGTTGCAGGATCCTGTTCTACTGCACAGGTCTGACTCTGCGTTTTCCTTTAATGCCGTCTATGTGCAACTTCGGTGACAAACCCTACACGTTTCGGCCCTCTTCACGTGTACAAGGAATTTGCTGCTCACTATAAAACCGTTTTGTGCCTTATGCAGATGCCTCAATTAACTTCTTATTACGTTCGTTAGTTATCTGTTTTCAATTTGCTGTCCTTTATCTATATGACTTTTGCTTTATTTGTATTAGCCATGTGTTACGTTAGAGCTTTGTTTTGAGGTACATATTTATATTCAGTTAACGGGTCTATGGTATTATTTACGGTATTGATTGATTTGTTGCTTGCGTCTGTCTTGGTTGTTTTTGCTTGGTGTTGTCCACTATCATGGGCCGTGTTTGTAGGTCTTTTTGTAAGGTAGGTTGTGTTGCTTCCTAAGACATAATGTGTGTTGTGTGCTGCTCTCTGGTGTTTCTTTCATGTAATGCTATGAATATGTGTTACGTGTATCGGTGTAACTCAAAATAATACTATAATATATCACTTCATATATTACAGATAAGGCAAACACGTGCAGGTTAAGGAAACGAAAGAGAAAGAAAATGGCTAACCCACATAACCGGAAGTAATCCGAGGGAAACATAAGAGAAACAAAAAGCATTACAGTGAAAAGCAGATTCCTTAATCAGAACAACCTGTACATATGAAGATGGTCGGTTAGACCAAAAAGATATAGTGTCAAAAAAAAAACGTTAGAATAGTAAACGAAGTTGGATATAGACGGCATTGAACCAAAGCATTGACACTTGTTCTTGTACATTTGCTGAAATCTGGGATTAAACAGCATTAATTCCGAATGTGTAGTCACTTATTCCTTCTTTTTTGATACTTAAAATACTTATCCTGTGATTATTGTTGAGGTTCTTATTAATTTATATTAATTAACTATATAACACTCCCTTCTGTTATTTGCATCGGAAATGCGTTGCTTCTTTAAGAAAAAGACGGCCCGAGAAATTTGGAACTGGGGGAAACATATGCATACCGTATATTTGTGCTAAAACCTTTAGGAATGTAGCCTCGTAGAACACCAAGAGAGAACTGCGAGTGTAATAAGAGACAGGATATTAGCGGAAAAAATTTTTTGGACGTGTCTTAAATTGGAGTGAATTTCTGTTGTGCCTAAGTGTTTTGAAATTTCGCTTGTAACATGAAGGTCAGTAAGCCTACGGGGATGTGAGATTTATAGAGATCCATCACATAAACAGAGTGAACTGCAATGAAGATAAATGCACACGATGTAGTTGCCTGGGACATACAATTTAGATGAAGGCAATTATTATTTGAAGAAATTTAGTAATAAAAATGCTTCTACTATAAATTTATAATTGAACACACAACACTTACAGCCTGATTCTTCAAAGCAGGAAATGTCCAGTCAATTCGTGTCAGAATTACTTTTGGGACTCGAGTTGCTATGGAATGATACGTCCTTCGCAATCTCTCAAGGCGTACTTCGTCACTTGCTATCATTCTCTTTTCTTCTTCTTCTTCCTCTTCTTCTGTTATTCTATGGTGAACACACATGAAGATGAGACTCTGACACACAGGAGAGTGCAATGAAATGCATCACTGCAATATCAGAAAATGAAGCAATAAAATTTGATATGATATTCCAATACATGACTCGGAAAGTTTGCATCCCTGCTATTGACAATTCCAGTTCTTTGAAATTAATTACAGATTATGCTACTGCAATGCGTATTTACATATGAATACGTTTTTCCACTGGTTCTATTGCTTTGCACTGAATCGCAGTTGGTAAAAATTAACTGATTTTCATAGGCAAATTTTTCAGTCTTTTCGCCACATATATGGAATAGAGCCGTTGAGGGCTTATATGTTGAATTGAAGCAATTAAGCTGCCGTTCGAAGACAAAATTCAACTTAAGTTGATCCGAAATAGCTCTGTCTTTATACAGAGGAGCTGCATGCGGGACACCGGGGGTTATATCCCCGACAGGAACAGGATACTTTTCTCTCCACAGTCCAGAACATGCCTCAAACCCACTGAGACTCTCGTCTATTTGGTGGAGGAGGATATTTCCACGGCGGTAAATAGGCCCGGTCTTGGAGCTGATCACTCGTCTCCATAGTGCCGATTTCAAGAACGGTGCAGGTATACCTCTGTGGGGACAAGGCCAGGGTCAAGGTCATGTTACAACTGACGGTCAGTCAGTCTGTCTGCCTTGGTGTCGAGCCCCAGCTGGGGCTCATGACCAGATATTTCTTTTGAATGAAAGTTACTGTCCTGTCCATGTGTAGCGCCCTCTCTGACGAGAGGTCGGGTCTGTCATTTGTTAGTCAGTCTGTATTAATAAGTCCATTGTCTGTATGTAAACATATTTACAATACACACTTATTTCTTATTTAAATGTACAATATATACGCGGCCTCTGTCAGTCCAGGCTAGTTACAGCAGATTATGCCCTTTTATATGTAT
>NW_019726230.1:28864-29055 GCF_002891405.2 Cryptotermes secundus
ATTCCAATTTTAATAATTTAAATAGCAAGCCTGAGTGCCACGTGGTATCGAAGGCTTTTTCGATGTCCAAGAACACTGCAGCCGTAGATTGTTAAAATTAAGGGTCACGTAGTCCGCCAGCCTCATACATTGCAATGTCGTGCTGTGACGTGCACAAAAACCAAACTGACTTGCGTTGAGCAGGCCTCTTT
>NW_019726230.1:29170-32717 GCF_002891405.2 Cryptotermes secundus
AAAGTTATTATTTTTGCTTCCTTCCAAGTATTTGGAAAGTGAGAGAGCCGAAAACAGTGATTGAATAAGTGAGTTAGGTGAACCAATGGTCTCCTTGGAAGGTGCCTGAGGCATTCATTTGGGATGCCGTCAATTTCGCAGGCCTTATTTAATTTCAGGGATTTCATTAATTTCTGAACGTCACATGGTCTGATCCTTAGAGGGGGGTTTTCATCCACGGCTTCCAGCAGAGCTTGAACTCTAGCCTCCACCCGCTCTTCATGGTTTTCATCGCACAGGTCATGTGGCGTGAACTGAATTTCCAAACAGTCGGCAATTTCGTTGGCTTTTTCAAAAGGATAAAATTTTAAACCAGAAGAACCATGAATAGCAGTTGGTGCCCTTGGTCCGTCTCTCTGAAGGAGAGATTTCGCAATGGGCCATATACACTGAGGTGTGACTTCGGTGTTACTTATTTTTGTTTCCCACCGTTCAAGTGCCTTTTTACGGGTCATTCGCCTGATTGATTTGGTGACCCAATTGACTGCCGTTTTACACGCTGGATCCCTGGTTTCTTGCCACAGTTTTCGTAGCCTCTGTTTATATTTTATCAAACGATCTAGACCAGGAAGATCGTTGTTTATGTCCGAAAGTGTAACTTTACTTGTCGACAGCCTATATGCCGAAGCAATAGAGGCTGCAAAGTCGCGTGCCGCTTTATCGGCTTCTACCCCCGAATTAATTTCTAGTTTAGGTGATATTAATTCGAAACCGCTCCCAATCTGTAAATTTCTCAATGGGTTTTGAAAGGTTGCTTATTTTAACGTGATCCAGTATGTGAAATACTATTGGTAGGTGATCTGAATCCAAAATATCAGAGACGACGACCTCTGACATTCTGATATTTTTGTGAACCACAATGTCTAGCACGTCACCATTTCCCGCAGGGGAATAGTGAGTGGGGCACTGTGGAGCTGAGATTTCGAAATCGCCCATATCAAATAAATCCATAAGTTTCAAACCTGAGGGGTTTGAAACTCTACTATTCCAAAATGGGTTCTTAGCACTCAAATCACCTGCCAAAATAGACTTTCGTCTGAAGCTTAAGAGCTCAGTGATGTCAGCATCACTCCAGGATTTGCCTGGAGATTTATAAACAGCTGCAAGCAGCACTTCGCTATTACCAATTGGTATGCAGACACCTGTCGCTTCTACTGAAACAAGGGGTGGTATGTCTACATAGTTGTGGGGAATGCCTTTTTTACTGCAACGGCAGTTCGCCCCTTTCTCCCCGACTGGCGGTCGATTCTATAAAAGTGGTAATTTGGAAGAAAGAACCTCTCATGGGTTTCAGATGTGTCTCTGAAAACAGGGCCACATCTATGTGTAGGTCTTGCAGCTGTTTACTGAGCTCATAGCGTTGCTTCCCAATGCCGTTCGCATTAAATGCTATGACTTTGAGGTGCCTATGAAGTCTAGTGGCCATTTTGTTTCATTAGGTTTAGAACAATTTTGGTAATGGCCATTATTTTTTCCTCCTCGGACACTGTACCACTGACCTCTGTCATAATCTGCTGTACTACAGTCACTACTCTCAACATATTGTCGAGAGATGGACTGTTTACATGAGTAGCCTGAGTTGACTGACCTCTTTTTTGTTCCTGTACAAGGACCGGTTTCGTGGCCTCTTGTGGGACTGCCACTGGAACTTGGAGAGTCTGCGGTCGCTGCTCCTGCGATGTGCTGCAACGAAGCGCTGCCGCGAAGGAGAATCCAGGGGTAACGATATTTGAGGAGGACACCCTTCCCGTCGTAGTTTTCGGTGCTCTCTGCGATTTCCTCCTCTGCAGTTCCTCCCTCGCGTGTCTGCAGCCCCGATAGTTGGCGGGATGGGGCTTCTCTCCTTCCTTCAATTCGCAATTGCAGCAAGCTGTAGTGGATGCAGCGTTCTCCTTCTCAGGACACTCTGTGTGCAGGTGGCCACCCCCGCAACACATGCAACGGGGAGGTTGTTTGCAATTGGCCCAGACGAGGCCATACTGTTGGCAGTTGTGACACTGCGTAAGGCCACTCTGTGATCTATATGCCTCAACCCGAATGGAAATGTGGCAAAGGCTTTGAAGATGGAAAATTTCTTGTGATTTTGCCGTCCGGGGTATGGTGATAAGGAAGAGCGGAAGGTTTCTTGCTATCCTTTCGTCTGAAGGCGACCCGCGGGTGGTTGTCATCTGTTTCACACTGACCACATCAAATCCCAGGGTCACCAGTCCATCAGATATATCCTCCGCAGGGATATTGTGAGGGAGGTGACGGATTACGGCCTTTATGTGTTTTAGGGACTTGGGAAAGAAGGTAATATAAGAAAGTTTGTTGTTGGATAGATGGGGCTTGACGGCTTCGAAATCCTCCATGTTTTTGGTGAGGGCTCTGGTCCCGTTTCTGGTACTGCGGAACTCAAAGTTGCCTTTGACAACATTTTTCAGTTGCTTCTGCAATTGAACGAGGTTTACTGTGGACGTGAGAATTATTGGGGGGGGGGCCTGCCTGCTTTGCCTGAGGTTTCCTCCTCCAGCGTAGTAGCTTCTGCACCAGAAGTTTCTGTTTCCATCGTTGCCTCCCTGAGGGGGGCGAAGTTGTTTTTGGTGGCTACCTCTGGTTTAGGGTTGCTTTCTACTTTTGCCGTTGGTTTTGTTTGGAGTCGGTGCGGTTTCAGCGGTACTTTGTCGTTTCCGCCTCCGGACTTCTTTGAAGCCCTCCTCCCGGGCTGGAATATTTTTGCCTGATGTGCTGGCCTTTATCAGTGACTTCAGCTCATTCAGCGTGACTGTATAGTTGCCATAGAGCGCACTGAATAGCGTCTTGCCGGAGAGGGCCTTACAATAATTTATTCTATTTTCGTCGGCGGTGCTGACTATTGCCGCCCATTCTGCANTTTCGGCCCAGAATGCCTGGTACCCGGCACAGGGATGCCAGCCATCTCTCGCTCGACACTTACAGATTAAACAACTCGGCCGATTACTGACGTATAAGACAAGATATTGAGACACAACTCACTGCCCGCACTGAACCCACAAGCAATGTTGCCCAAGACACAACACGAATTCACAGTCCAAATTTCACATCCAATATCGAGTTTTGTCGAACAGACAAATTCTTACTCATCGAGCTTACTCCTTACTGAATGGTCAATCCGACGTTCAAAGACTCCTGACTCTGATGATAATCCAATTGATTAACCTCCAAAATCTCTGTGCAACGTTCCTAATATATCCGATCTGCTCCGTGGGGACAGGTCAGGTCAGGTCATGTTACAACTGACGGTCAGTCAGTCTGTCGGTCTTGGTGTCGAGCCCCAGCTGGGGCTCATGACCAGATATTTCTTTTCAATGAAAGTTACTGTCCTGTCTATGTGTAGCGCCCTCTCTGACGAGAGGTCGGGTCTGTCATCTGTCAGTCAGTCTGTATTAAGTCTATTGTCTGTATTTACATACATTTACAAATACACACTTAATCCTTACTTCTATGTACAATATATACACAGCCTCTGTCAGTCCAGGCTAGGTACAGC
>NW_019726230.1:33160-77209 GCF_002891405.2 Cryptotermes secundus
GACAGAACCTTGTGGCACCCCTGCTTGTATTTCCCTTGGCGTTGACATTTCGCCTTCAACAGAGACCCTGAATTTACGTTTAGAGAGAAAGGACCCAATAAGCTTGGTCAAAGAGTTGGGGAATTCCAATTTTGATAATTTAAATAGCAAGCCTGAGTGCCACGTGGTATCAAAGGCTTTTTCGATGTCCATCCGTGGGGACATCCTACATATCACGCCATTTCTACTGTGTTCACTTTTTCACCATCACGCGCGCTAACCAATCAAATTGCTCCAAACGTTCGCATTTATACTGCGCTCGCTGCTAGCCCCGCATCTACATCATCACGCGCGCTAGCAAATCAATTCTTCCTCCTCAATTTCAAGTTTCGCTCCGCCCACTGTGCATTGTATAAAAAGGAGCAGCCGCAAACCGGCATCATCAGTCTGACTTCAGTCGACGATCAAGCCACACCCAAGCAACATCAGCCAGCAGGCTTCGTCGCCAGCGCTCGGTCTTCGGAGGCATCGGCAGGCTGCGCCAGGCACGACTGCCTCGGCCCTCCGGCTCTCACACCCGACGCACTGGGGCAACTCGCCTGGACTCGCCGTTGGTCGTGTCCCTGTCCGACTCATTGGGCATCTGGCGTAGACACTGCCTCATCACTCCTGCGACCGTGCTGCGCGACCACGAAACTTCAACTCACCTGCCGCACGGCGATCAAGTAACCTCCAGCATCGGCCGCGCTGTGGCCAGTCAAACCACAGCAACTAACCTCTCTCCCTACCGGGGCGCGCCGCGCTACTTCACCGATCAAACATCTCAGCAACCACGGTCCTTTTCAGGACCAACAAACTGTTCCGAAAAAGTGGGTTGTCATCGGAGTAATGACGAACAACAAACTACATAAAACCCCACATTCGTGAACCCGACATGATTAGAAGCGCGTGTGGTGAACATCAGTAACGACTCCTACATTGGATTATCTCGGCTCAGCATAGACGCCGCAGACACATCGCAAGCAGCAGCATCAATTCTCGCGTGGGGGGGAGTGATGTGGGGACATCCCACATCATCATCACCCCCCCCCGCAGTTGGTTGATTAGCCGTTGAAGCCCCACACCTCCATTGCCACGTGTACATTTATGGTTTACTGCTTGATTAACTAACACAGAGACAACTTTACGAACAAAAATTCGAAACATTAGCAAAATTAAAAATCTACGTTACATGCAACTTTGTTCGGTCTCCCACAAATCCAAATGCAATAATTAGAGTGCAGAATAAATTCTGATATTTTATAGCCATTATATCTGTATTTCTTGTTAGATATTGCTACATATAAATTCTGTCATCGTCAGAACAAAATTCTTCGTTTCATTCCCTCATTATTTTGGAATAGTACATATATATAATTTAATATGTTCACTATAAGAGCACACTCATGGTGTAAACTGTTTTTTACCAACAGTATGTACATAATACGGTCAGCATCTTACGTTCTACACAGATATCCTTAACGTGCATATTACTTACCTCTAGCCAGTATACAGAAGGGTCCTAAATGTAAAGGAATGCACCCGAGATGCAGTCACTCAGACTACCCTAACTGCTAATGCTAAGTTTAATCTTTTTGGCTGCTTGGCTTCTGTTAGGATTTTAACACAGAAAGTCAGACACATTTGTTTAATTCATTAGATGATCTTAAATGCCATTTTTTTTTAAAAGCAGCTCCCATTTTTGGTTGCAGTTTCCAGGGATGACCTATCTACTGAGACACTCATATGTACTAACTCTATTAACACCGGATTTCAGTGACCTAATCGGCCAGAAACCTTGGAAGTGGAACCGGAAGAAGAAGTAGATACAGAAGCGAAAGAACCCTATATCTTACAAAGTGTGGTCAAAAGAGCTATAAAGGACATGAGGAATGGAAAGGCTACTGGAGATGAAGTTACTGGGAGAGGGTGGTTTGAAAACACTGACAAAACTAATAAACACCATATATGAAACTGGGGAGTTGCCCAAGGACTTTACAGAAGTGATAATGATTGCCTTAAAGAAAAAGACAAAAGCTACAAAACGCAGTGAGCATCGCAAAATAAGCCTCATTGCACATACAGCAAGGATAATAGCAAAGATATTTGAAGGAAGAATTGAGAGGAAAATAGAGGATTTACTTGGAAAGGAACAGTTTGGATTTAGAAGAGGAAAATGAACCAGGGATGCAATTGGGATGATGAGAATTATAGCAGAACGAACTTTGGAGATAGATGAAGAACTGTGTGCTTGCCTTATAGACTGGCAGAAGGCATTTGACCGTGTAAGTTGGACCAAATTAATGCAGATCCTAAAGGAAACAGGTATCGATTGACGTGAAAGAAGATTTATTAGTAAATTGTACTTGGATCAGAAAGTTAGAGTGCGACTGGACAGAGGGGAGACAAAAAGTGTAAAGATTGGAAGAGGAGTTCGACATGGATATTGTTTATCACCAAATTTGTTAAACTTGTAGAGCGAATGCTTACAAAAATTCTCTGGATGGGCTTGGAGACTTCAAATTAGGAGAGCAAATTATTCAAACTGTGAATTATGCAGATGATCTTGTGTTAATGGCTTAGGAAGAAACTGTGCTACAGGGTATGATTGATAGACTAATAGAAATTGGAAGGTGCTTTGGCATGGAAATGAATGTGGAAAAAAAAGCAATGAAAATTTCGAGACAACCAACCCCAGTCACAATAAAGATAGACCTAAAACAACTGGAGAATGTGAAATTAAATCTATGATTGCCATTGCAAGAGCTGCATTTAGCAAGAAGAAGTATCTTTTTACCAGCAAATTGGACTTAAATTTGAGAAAGAAACTAGTGAAATGCTACATTTGGAGCATTGCTTTGTATGGGGCTGAAATTCCGATACTTAGGGCAGTAGATCAGAAACATCTGGAAAGCTTCGAAATGTGGTGTTGGAGAAGGATGGAGAAGATCAGTTGGACCGATTATGTGAGAAATGAAGAAGTGTTATTTAGAGTCAGTGAGCAGAGGAATATCCTACACAAAATAAGAGAACGGAAGGCTAATTGGTTTGGTCATATCTTATGCAGTAACTGCCTTCTAAAAGAAGTTATTAAAGGAAAGATGGAGGGGCGGATAGAAGTGACCAGAAGACGTAAGAAGATGCTGGATGACCCTGGGGACAGAAGAGGATATTTTCATTTGAAGGAGAAAGCTCTAGATCGCATTAAGTGGAGGAGCTGTTTTGGAAGAGACTGTGGACCTGTCGTCTGACAGATTACTGATGATGATTGATTCAGTGAATTTATAATTCAGTAATTTTGCAAATTTGTTTTTAAAATCAGTATCTCTTCAACGTCACATCGAAAACTCGAATGTTAGTAAAAATTTAAAAAGTGATTTATAACACCATGTACCTTCAACAGAATATTAATTTTGAAATTTTTGGGGTTGCATATTTCTTGTTATTCCTCTCAAAATCAGGAAAATTTTAGAGACAAATACATATTAAAAACGGCAAAGAAAATAAAGTTAATTTTGAAGGCAAGTTACTTGTCCTGTTATGTCCTCAGTACTTCTGCGCGCTCTTCTATACAATTACGTGTTCTGGAGCTGGTGACTTCTGATAATCATCCACTCAACTGGAGCAGTGTGTGCCATTACTTGGGTGTTAAGGCAACTGCGTATCAAGAGAGAAACAGGAGTTACATCTGGATTACATATTATTTCCAGAAATTGAGAAGACTATTCTTTTGTGTGGAGTGACGAATATTCTGCTTGATGTTTGCCTTGGTTCCAAAGTGTCTTACTCTCTCCATCTTTAGGGTAGAATATGCACTTCCTCAGCAAATCTGAGATAGTTCGATAATCCGTATATTCGATAATATTTTCAATGCTATACCTCGTCACATTAAAGAAGACGGTAATATTCATATTCAACGCAGTCAGAACCAAACATTTCACGTACTTTTGCGATGTTGTATATTGCGTTGGGAATTTAAGGCGAGGGATATTCAGAAAGTAACCTCCGTTTAAATAAAGAAAATAATGAAGGAGCGGGGGAGAGGTGGCGCATTCGAAGTTGCGTCACAAAAGTGGTCATTTTCTGTTTGTTTTTGTCTCTACATATTATGTTATTATGTACCCTGCGAATTATAATTTGGCCAGATACGTAAATCGCCCTGGTACTCGCTTCCTTCGTGATAATACAAGTGTGCTGCAAAAATATTCGTGAATAATTCGCAGTTTACGGGCAAAATATAATGAGTGAAGAAACTGTAGATCAATGTTGTAGTATGCTCAAATGTGAGAGAATATATGTTGACAAACAAAACAGAGAGACTATCTTCATCTTTGAATTATTTGAGAGATACACCACAAAGTTAGAGATGAAATTCTCAGTCACTCCGTTGAATAACTGGCGTGGAAACGTGGGTTCCATTTGTGAATGGTGTTACCAAAGAGGAGTTAAAGCAACGGATGCACACAAATTCACCAAACATGCCGAAAACATTTAAACAAACCTTGTTTGCAAAGCAAACGATGACAACTCTTTTCTGGGAGAGGAAATGCGTGTTGATGGTGGAACCATAGTAACTGTAGAAATGTATTGCGAAACACTAAATCCACATGTTGGACCGTTCAAAATAAAATGCGCGGAATGCTGATATCCAGTGTAGTGCTCCTCCGTGAAAATCCACGTCAACATACGAGTACAGTTGCTCGCACTCGAGCAATGAAGGAGCATTTGTACTGGGAGTTGTCTGACCACCCGCCCACATCCCTCATCTCGCTCCGAGCAACTGTCACCTGTTTACCGGTCTGAAGAACTGGTTACGATCACAGCGCTTCCATAAAAATGAGGAGTTGATATAAGATAAAAAATGTTCCTGAATTCACAGGCGGCATACTGATTTGACACAGGCATACAGAAATTTATTCACAGACTCCTTAATGTCCTCAATTTCATCTGTAACTACTTTGAGAAGTATTTACGTGTTTTTGTCATAAAACATTTTCATATTGCTTATTTTATTAACATCTCATGGGATGTTCATTCCCGAACTCCTGTCGTACATATCCTTTAGAAAGAAAGGATTTCAATTAGCTGCAGAATATATTTTATTGCTTGGAACCAAATTGCGTAAAATAAACGTGATGGGCAGAAAATTTTTCTCCTGAAATATCCCCGAATCATTCGATCATCACTGAAACACTGTATTGATTTTGATGGCTACAACTTCGTGCAAGTATTATAATACAGTGGAGCATATAGATCCGTTATTGAATAAGGCCTTCTCAAAGAATCTGGATTCCACAGTTACGCAACAATAGAGGGGTTGTTTTAAATGATGTTTTCTTTGCAGTCTTTCCGAAATATTGTGAGGAGGATAACTGTAGCTAAAGTTCAGAGAGACTGAGGTTCCCTGAGGCTCTGCTAACATTGAATGAACGGAATATCCCCTTCGTCAATCATGTAAAATATTTGGGTGTAATCTTCGATAAGAGGATTACATAGAGATTGCACATAGAAATGATTGAAGACAAGTACTTCAGAATATTTATTAGAAATTACTCTGCTAACATTGAATGAACGGAATATCCCCTTCGTCAGTCATGTAAAATATTTGGGTGTAATCTTCGATTAGAGGGTTACATAGAGATTGCACATAGAAATGATTGAAGACAAGTACTTCAGAATATTTATTAGAAATTACTCTGCTAACATTGAATGAACGGAATATCCCCTTCGTCAGTCATGTAAAATATTTGGGTGTAATCTTCGATAAGAGGATTACATGGAGATTACACAGAAATGATTGAAGACAAGTACTTCAGAATATTTATTAGAAATTACTCCCTATTCAGAAGTGAGCGTTTAAGCGCCAAAATTAAACTTACCCTCCATAAGGCACTGATCAGATCATTAATGGCTTATGTTTGCACGCCTGCGAATTTCTCAGCGCCATGGGAAATTTTCCAAGGCGCACACCGGTTCGCGATTTGCACATGACTTTCAACTTTCCCTTTGTATACGATTATAAGAAAACTGTGCAGGCGATAATCAGTACTCATACAAAATGTTGAGAATGAACATGTTCGTCGTACAGGAGAAGGCGTAGCAAGGTATAGAACATATAAGGGGCTTAAATTTTGCACTGGTGAAGCTTAAGCTTGTTCACTCGTCTAAGTTGCTTTTGTACGTAAAATAAGGTTGATTTTCTTTGCAAAGCCTGTACTTACAAAGGACTCACATATATGGCAAAAGGAAGAATTCAATAACATGAGACACGTGCATTTGACGAAAGACCAAGCATTCGAGTATTCATAAGAGATAACATATCTTCTCGTCAGAGAGGATGTTACATAAAGATTATTGTAGCAAGGGCTCGGCTGAAAAAAATCGGATCTTGAGTCTCTTTTATTTTGCCGCCAAGGCGAAATGATTGGCGGTAAACAGCCAGTCGTAATAAGATTTTGACGTCGAGTTTTAGAGGTCATAGGAGTGGGATATTTCCTGGACAGTAAAGAAGCCAGCACGGAAACCGAAGTCTCTCCTTTATTGAAATCCTTTGCCATGAAACGACTGGTGAAGACAAAGTAGACTAAATATAAAAACAGCACCGTTAAATCTTTTCAAAGTGTGGAGATCAGCGATGGCGCTATAATTAAGTGCACTGACAAGTCCTGTATTCATATGATCAACAAATAAAATCACCAATCCAAAAACTGTCAGTTGTCAGTCCCACTAGTGAAGACACAGTTCTGCCCTTTTTAGTTTTTGTTATTTTGAATTACCTAGCGAAATAAAAGGTGTCGCGACTAGCTACGGGCTAGACGACGGAGAGGTTTCTCGGTAGTGTCAAGAATTTTTACATCTCCGTGTCGTATAGAATGACTCTGGGGTCCACCCAACCTCATATACAATGGATACTTCAGAGTTTTCTCTCCGGGAGTGAAGATGCCTAGACTTGAATCTAGTCACTCCAAGTAATGCCTAGTTCAAAGAAATGTAGATCTATACATCCACACCCCAATACGCCTTCATGGCGTAGTGCTGAGTCGGTTAACTCAGGGACACCTTAACCTTATCTTACATATAGAATAATATGTCTGACATATCACGCACCACATATGAACCTGTTCGTCTAACAAATTTTGAATCCCAATGGACATGTAATCAGAAGAGACGGCCCTAAGTAGGCTACGGCTTAGTAAACATGTAACGACGTCAACATGCAAGCAGCAAAAAAGTTATTTTGACAGACACAGACACAAAACAACAGGAGGAATTTAAATTCTTCCTTCAATTTTTTGAAAATGAAGAATGTAGGCTAAAATACATCAAATTGTATATTTGAATAAAGTCTAAACATCATTATGAAGAGCACTGCCTGTACGGATACTTCCCTATGATAATATCTGCAAGTTCCATTTTACGCAGTGCCTGTATGATGAAATTACACTATTTATGGAGATAAAGCAGGCTTCATCATCTGCCAGTACAGCTTGCAGGAATGTGTGAACACGGTACACACTTACATGGACTGGCCCGTGGGTATCAAAACACAATATACTTGGAAGCAGGCATTCCTGTATCGTCGGTCACTAATGTAAATAAAATTGAGGGGATATTTATTATCTATATGAAAATACATATATATAGGAAGTTAATCCCTTTCAACATGAGGAGCGATTGTTCATTTCAATCTTTGATTCATGTATATGAAATGTTGTAAACAAGGTCCGAGGAATTTTGATTTTCTATTGATCGAACGAGAATTAAAAATTTAGGTCCTACTTCACGGCTACAAAATATTTCTCAATTACGAAACAGTCCGTTTAATAATATTTAGGGAAATTGTAGTAGCTTATACTGAGAATCATATAAAACCCATAATATATTCTTTAGACATGTTGTTAAAATTAGTTAAGTGTAAATGTATAGTACTCACTAAAGTAAGCGAATATTCCCAGTCTGTGTCCACGAACCAGTGCCTACTCAGATATGCTCGATGTTCATCTGATACCTAGAGCAGATTCTGCACGAAGATACCATGCATTTCAAAACGACTGTCAGCTCTTTGGCGCACAGATTTGCGCATTTTTCCGATGATCCCAGCTTCACTCCAATCCCCAGACAGGAATTCTGTGCTCTTTGCTGTGATACCTTGAAATCAGTGATCGACTCTGAGTACACAGAACACTTCCTGTGTCACCAACCAAAATACAGGAAACTGAGATCATAGAATCATGAAAGACAATTGTCAGGGCCTTCGCATGTTACCACTCTTCATGGAAAGTCTGACTGTTTTGGTGTCTGACAATGTAGATAAATGAGGTGATGCCCTATCAACATGTTGGACACATCTGATCGTTGTGAACTGGAACATGTCACAAGAATAACCGGTAAATCACTCAGAAACAAAGACGGTGCACTGCACCCGCTAGTCTGCTAGGAAAGACAAGTGGTCTTAAAATTCCAACATCTAAGGCGCCCTCCTAGCCCTGGCTCCCATATCTGAGCAAACATTGATTCCTGGAAACATATTGACAGGGCCGTGTTTTATTCATTTATTTGGGTACTATACACCTTACGGATTTTAACATCATCCTCTGTAACTTCGTGTATCGTTCAATGCGCCACTACTCCCTACTTCCTGCTGCGTCCCATTCCTTCTATAACATAGCTTCATAATCATCTACTCCCTTGTCCACCTTCATTGTCATGGTCTCCTGAGTCCGTTCCAATGCTCTCTCTCTCTCTGTCTCCCCAGCGTTGCAGCAAACAGCGTTTTCGGCCAAATACTTTTGTATGTAATTTACAACTCAGTTGGTTTCTGAGCAGAACAATCACCTGTGCCCTGATTTCGGTTTGTAAATTTACTGTAATTTCCCTTGGACTTTACCTGTAATATTATTGTTATTAATTTAACATGCATAAGCAAGCAATGGGGCGATAAACATCTCACATATGCGCACTTAGCCATATGACGAATATTTATAGCTCGTTGCTAGGCAACACTCAGCGCGCCTATGGAATGGCGAGGTAGAAATCACACGTGACATTATTTCTATGTGGATTTCCTTATGCAACAATAGGATTCTGTTCTTGTTGTGTGGTCGATACGGAGGCTACATAACAACAGTTTTCAATTTTAAGTGACATACTTCAGAGTTCTGACTTCTGAGTTCTCGGTGGAAGATAGCTAAGGATTGTTCGTAGTGTGAAGACCTGGTGTGATTAGAAGAATTTATTTATGTGTAATATTTTGTGTGCGTGGTTCAGTGAGACTGTTATAGTTCCTGTGTTCTAGTTGTAGTACCAGGAGGGGATTATTTTGTGTTTATGTATATCACTGGATTATAAGATGTAGAAACCATGATAGCGCTGTGATTACGTGTAATTAATTGTGCTCCAGATAAGAAGTAAATAAACCCATTCATCAAATCCTGATCCCCCTTAATTTGTCACTGATACACGTGATATTATTATTATTAGGATTATTACATGAATTTGTTCATTCATTCTTCGTATTTTATTCATTTGCCTTGCCTAATTGATGAGCGTTAATTCTCCATTACTTCTACATGTCTCGTAGTCCCTACTTGTTTCTGTGTCCCTAACTTGTCTTTCCTTCCATTTAAATACTAAGGAATGACGCAATGTTCTGGAATCTTCCCCTTCGAGAATATTCCCGAACTCTCTTGATGCATGATGTCGAATGCGGCCGGCGGAAAGGAAGATATGTTATACATCGTTGGGCTCTTCGGGACAAAGAGACATCAGGAGTGGGCGATGTGATGTTGTTACATGCCACAGTGACTAAATGCGGGATTTGGATTAGTAATTGAATTTATTAAGAACCTACAGGTCGTAGCAACAATTAATTATTAAACTATTTTTGCTTAACAATATTTACAGTTATTCCAAAATTATCTTCAATAGCTTAAACGTCCATCTGTGTGTAGGATCTACAGAAAGGATAGTTTCTTCAATTCTTGCGTGTCGGACCCTGTTTATAGGTCTGTTGTCTGGCAACAAAATGACCAGTCCGTTATAATATTCATCCTTATAAAATAATATCAGTTAGGATGTAAAATAGATTATGATTGGAAACAAGGAAGATACAATTCTTTCCACTGGAATAATAAACCCAGTTACAACAGTTGAACACCAGTTCAATAAAACACATAAACAGAGAAAAACTTTTCAGCACGAACCATGGAAATCACATAAGCAACCGAATCCGAAGGTAACTATACTGTTATGCCGTAGTGGCAGGGGGCGTGGAGGTATCCCACCGCTGCCACCACTATTACGACCCTGCGACAGGGGTGGATTGGTTATCCCACCGCTGCCACCATTGTTATGCCCCTGCGACGAGTGTGGATTGGTTATCCCACCGCTGCCACCACTGTTATGCCGTGGTGGCAGGGGGGAGTGGAGGTATCACACCGCTGCCACCACTCTTACGCCGTGGTGACAGGGGTGAGACAACCAATCCACCCCTGTCGCAGGGGCGTAACAGTGGTGGCAGAGGTGGGATAACTCCACGCCCTCCTGTCACCACGGCATAATATATGCTGTTCCAAAATTAAATTATATAAACCCAAACTACCAATTAGGCTTCAAATAAACAATAGTTAGTTCATGCACTTAAAGTAGCTAATTTAATTGTAAAAGTTCAAAGAGAGAACAGAAAATATTAAAAATTTGAAATTAAATCATGAACACATCCTCATAACAATAAACAAAGAAGACTGATTTGTGATATTCCTGTAATAGAAAGAAAGGAAACATCAAAGAGTTTAAGAGAACTTACAGGAAATAATACGAAAAGAATGAGAGTATGTATGAGGATATAAATGTAACAGAACTGGCCCCGAAACATATCAGACGGTAAAACATTTACATTCTCTAACCAGAGGAATTCTTGAAGCAAAACAGATTATTGTAGACGCCATAATTCAGTTGAGACAATAAATATATTTTCATAGAAATTCAAAATTAATATATATCTGTAGAATCGTATTTTCGTTTTGAATGGATGCTTTCTCTCTCATGATATTCCGCGTGACACCTATTTAATTTTCAGCAGAGAGTAGACAGTCCCTCCATAACTCACGATCATGCTTGTTCTGCACTGTGTGATTTGAGATGCATATTCAGAATGAAGCGATGAGTGAACTCTTTCTTGCATGCTTTGCAGGGAAACGGTAATTATCCACTGTGTACTCTGAGATGCGTGTTTAGGTTAGAGCGCTGAGTGAACCTTTTCTTACACACCTTGCATGAAAAAGGCCGTTCTCCGCTGTGTATTCTTAAATGGGTGTTTAGGTTCGTGAGGTGAGCGAAAGTTTTCTTACATATTTTGCAAGAAAAAGGCCGTTCTCCGCTGTGCATTCTGAGATGATTCTTCAGGATAAACTTGTCATTGAAAGCCTTCTTACACACTTCGCAAGAAAATGGTCGTTCTCCACTGTGTACTCTTCGATGCCTGTATAGGTTATGGAGCTGTGTGAATCGCTTCTTACACTCCTCGCAAGAAAATGGCCGTTCTCCAGTGTGTACCCTGATATGATTCTCTAGAGTAGTGCGACCAGTGAAACTTCTCTTGCATACATTGCATGCAAAAGGCTGTACACGACCACTGGATCGTTATACTTCACTACGCTTAGGAGTTAACGATGTGGCACACATTTCACAACGCGACATTGTTTCTCTGCTGCTTCNGTGCATGTAAAAGGCTGTACACGACCACTGGATCGTTTTACTTCACTACGCTTAGGGGTTAACAACGTGACACACATTTCACAACGAGATATTTTTTCTCTGCTCCTTCCACTTGCATGTAAGGATAGATTATATTTAAGAGAGAATGATTTCTTGCATATCTCGCACGTATGAAGGTCCTCTCCTCCGTATAACTCTGGCAATCCTGCACTCTGTTCACAACGAAGTTCCTCTGCATTAACATCCTGATTGAAGTGCGATGATGCACTTAATTTAACACTCTGAAAGAAAGAGAAACGGTATCAGGTCCTACAATGGAGCTGGACACTGAAGCGTTTTGGAAGTATTTCAGCTGTCATCTTGATAAATATTTTTTCACGAGAAAGAAGCAAGATGACCATGAATTCCTTCTTGAACCACAAAACACAATAATCTACATATGACATCTCTAAATATGTACTAATATATTTCTGCCCGTTAATCAAGTCATTTAAATTATACCAGCCAACTACTGGAGGATATTGCGAGTAATGAATCAACTTTATGCAGGTATGTATAGGAATTCTTTGAAACCATTGTTGATTAAAGCACATACAGCTCTTCCGAATGACATTCCAGGACATTTGTAAAATTTCTGTTCCATTCCATGCGTAGCAAAATTCCTTACTCCATAGCCTGTTTGTTTATGTTTATAGCAATTAAGTAAAAAAGCAATTACATCAGTAGATGTTCAGTGGATTATAATTTTATGAAATTGTCTGGTTTTAGATTCTAGTTTACTCAACGTTGGCTTTATTGATCAGCCAAACCCCTGTCCCTCCTTCATTAAGTACAGTATATACCACTTGCAATAGACGAACCAGGGAAATCACTTAAGAAAACTGAATCCGAAGGTAACTATATTATCCCAAAATTAAAATATAACCCTCTCCGACCAATCTTTCTTCCAAATAAACAATAATGAATTCACGCAAGAAAAGAAGTTATGGTAATTGTGAAAATTCAATGAATTGATGAGAAATCATTAAAAATGGGAAATGAAATTTTTGACATATCTTTGTAACAGTAGAGAGAGAAGATTGATTTGGGAATATTCCTGTAATACAATCGACTAAAACTTAAAAAAGTATGAATAAAATCTATAGAAATACGAAAGGATAGATTATGTTATTAAAACGAACGTTAGTCAAGGAAAGAGTGAGGATTTAAAAATGTGAAACAACTATCACTGAAACATATCACATAGTAAAACGTTCAGGTTCTGTAACCAGATAAATTCTTGAAGTAAAATACGACAATTTTAACAGAATAATAATATATTTTCATAGAAATGCAAAATTCAGAATATATCTGTACACTCGCACTGTCACTTTGAATTGATGCTTCCTTGCACACATTACACGAAAGCGTTATCTTCCATGATATTCCATGTGACGCCTCTCTTTTTTCCTCCACAAGTGAACATTCCTTTCCATATCTCACGATCATGCTTGTTCTGCACTGTGTGATTTGAGATGTATATTCAGAACGAAGCGATGAGTGAACCTTTTCTTGCACAATTTACACGAAATATACCGTTCTCCACTGTGTACTCTCAGATGGTTCTTCAGGTTTTATCTGTTAGCGAAAATTTTCTTATAACCTTCGCAAGAAATGGGTCTTTCTCCACTGCGTATTCTGAGATGTATTTTTAGGTGATGCAGCTGACGGAACCGTTTCTTACACACATTGCACGAGAATCATCGCTCTCCATTGTGTGCCCTGAGATGCCTGTTTAGGTCAGAGAGTTGTGAGAAAATTTTCTCACACAGTTTGCATGAAAATGGTCGTTCTATATTGTGAATTCTGAGATGTGTTTAGGTTAGAGCGGTGGTCGAACGATATCTTATACACTTTGCACGTAAAAGTTCGCTCTCCATTGTGGACACAGAGATGAATGTTTAGGTTTGAGCGCTGTGCGAACGATTTCTTACACACTTCGCAAGAAAATAGCCGTTCTCCATTAGGCATTATACGATGCGTGTATAGGTTACAGAGCTTGGCGAACGATTTCCTACACACTTCGCAAGAAAATGGCCGTTCTCCATTGTGAATTCTCAGATGTGTGTTTAGGTTAGAGCGCTTGGCGAACGTTTTCTTACGCACTTTGAACGAAAAAGGCCTTCTCCACTGTGAACTCTGAAATATTTGTTTAGGTAAGAACGCTGTGCGAACATTTTCTTACATACTTCGCACGAGAACGGCCGTCCTGCATTGTGCACTCTGGTATGATTGTACAAATTAGTGTGACTAGTGACTTTCTTGCTATCTTCGCAGGAAAAAGACTCACTGCGACCACTTGATCCTTGTACTGCACTATGCTTCGGAGATAACGATGTGACACTCACTTCACAACGAGACATTGTTTCTCTGTTACTTCCACTTGCATGTCAGAACAAATTATTCCAACGAGACAATGACTTCATACTATCTCGCAAGAATCGAAGTTTTCTTCTCTGTTTAACAATTCTGCTCCCTGTTCACGAAGAATTTCTTTGGCATTAACGTCCTTAATGACGTGTGTTGCTTCAATATTTGCTGTATTTAATTGAACACTCTGAAAGAAACAGAAATGCTATCAGATCCTGCAGCGGAGTTGAGATCGGAAACTTTTGCGCTAATACACCTGACACATTTACAAATACTGTTACACAAGCGTAAACCATGATGATACAATATTGTGTCCCAACTTGGTTCTCAAATGTTACTAATCGAAACATAAATTTCTCTAAGTAAATATTTGCATGTGTCTCTCAGGTTAAGTGGTAATGTTGCAAGGCGCACACGCCATGCTACGCTTTAGTTAACGAAGTGAGTTAAACTGGTTCTACAACCGACTGGAATTATTTGCGAGAGAAGAACCACCCTTGCGTGGTATGTGTAATAATTTTACAGATATATTTCATGAAATTCTTACTGGTTTTGAGCAGGTTAAACCGCGTGGAAATGATATTCCTGTACATAAAGTTAAATCGTATGATCCTGTTGTACTGCACAGGTCTTATTTTGCCTTTTGCTTTATGCCCTCTATGTGTAACTTCGGTTATTATTCAACTCCTTCTTTCTTTATTCCCGCTGCATGTTCCGGCCATCCCCAGGTGTACAAGTTGCTAAAATTAAGGAATCTTATGTTCAATTTCTCTTATGCAGTTGCCTCAGTTTACTTATAATTACGTGGGTTAATCATCTGTTCTCATTTTAGTGTCCTTCAGTTCTTCGTCTTTTGCCTCATTTGTAATATATGATGTTTTAAGTTAGAGCTTTCTTTTGAGGTGTATATGTATAGTTAGTTACTGTATGTATGGTGTTACTTACGGCTTTGTTAGGTTTGTTGGCTGGGGCTGCCTTGTCTGTTCTTGCTTCTTGTCGTCCACCAACATTGTCCGTGTTTACAGGTGTTTTCGTAACGTCGATTGTGTTGCTATCATAAGATGTAATGTGTGTTGTGTGCTGCTCTCTGGTGTCTGTTTCCTGTAATGCTTTGAATGCCGGGTACGGAAGCCGGGATCGTGGGTTCGAATCCCACTCAGGGCATGGATGTTGGTGTGCGTTTTTCTGTGTTTGTCTACAGGTAGAGGCCTTGCGACGAGCTGATCACTCGCCCAAGGACTCCTACCGTATGTGTAAGATCTAAAAAAACAGAAGCGAACGGAGTTCATGGAGGTAGGCCTAGGCCCACTGGAGCTGTAGTGCCAAAGGAAAATAAATTACTTTGAATATTGAGTTATGTGTGTCGGTGTAAATCAATATAATACTGCAATATATAACTTAATATATTACAGATAAGGCAAAGACGTTGAGGTCAATGAAACGAAAGTTAAAGCAGATGGCTAAACCACATAACTGGAAGTAATCCGAGGGAAACACATGAGAGAAACAAAAAAGCATTACAGTGAACAGCAGATTCCATAATGATAATAACATTTACTTGCGAAGATGGTCGGTTAGACCGATAGGATTCATTCATTCATCTGTAATCTGTCAAAACGACAGGTCCACAGCCTCTTCCAAAACAGCTCCTCCACTTGACGCCATCTAGATCTTTCTCATTCAAATGAAAATATCCTCTTCTCTCCCCAAGGTTATCCAGTATATTCTTACGTCTTCTTCCTCGTCTTCTTGTCACTTCTATCCGCCCCTCTATCTTTCCTTCAATAACTTCTTTTAGAAAGCAGTTACCCCGTCAGATATGACCAATCCAATTATCCTTCCGTTTTCTTATTTCGTGTAGGATATTCCTCTGCTCACTGACTCTAATTAACACTTCTTCATTTCTCACATAATCGGTCCAACTGATCTTCTCAATCCTTCTTCAACACCACATTTCGAAGCTTTCCAGGTGTTTCTGATCTACTGCCCTAAGTGTTCAAGTTTTAGCCCCGTAGCAAGCGATGCTCCAAACGTAGGATTTCACTAGATTCTTTCTCAAATTTAAGTCCAATTTGCTGCTAAAAATTCTTCTTCTTGCTAAATGCAGCTTTTTCCATAGCAATGCAGGATTTAATTTCACACGTACACCTTCCATCATCTGTTAACAAGCTACCCAATTATTTAAAACGTAGTGTCAAGAAAAAAAGACGGGTGAATAGTAACCGAAGTTGCATATAGACTGCATTAAAGCAAAAGGCATAGTCTCTTATTCCTGTAGATTTGCAAAAATCTGGGATAGCCTTGATACTTAAAAATTCTTACCCTGTGATTATTAGTCTGGATTTTATTAATTGATATTAATTAATAATATAACTGCGCCTCTTTCTTCAATTTAGTTGCATGTAAAAGCGTTGCTACTTTAAGAAAAAGTCGGGCCGTGTAATTTGGAACTGGGGGAAACATATGCATACCGTATAATTGTGCTGAAACCATTAGGAACGTAGCCTCGTATAACACCAAGAGAAAACTGCGAGAGTAAAAGGAGACTGGATATTAGGGGAACAAATTTTGGGAAGTGTCTTAAAGTGAAGCGAATGTCTATTGTGCCTAAATGTTCTGAAATTTCGCTTGTAACGTGAAGGTCAGTAAGGCTACGTGGAAGGGACTGTTCTAGAGATCCATCACACGGAGTGAACTGCAATGAAGATAAGTGCACATGATGTAGTTACCCGGCACATAAAGTTTAGATGAAGACAATTGGAGAACATGACAACAAAAAATGTTTCTATTATAAATTTATAATTGAACACACAACACTTACAGCCTGATTCTTCAAAGCAGGAAATGTCCAGTCAACTCGTGTCAGAATTACTTTTGGGACTCGAGTTGCTAAGGAATGCAACGTCCTTCGCAATCTCTCAAGGCGTACTTCTTCACTTGCCATTCTTCTCTTGTTAATCTTCTCCTTCTGTTGTTCTGTGGCGAACACACACAAAGTTTAGAAGCTGACACACCAGAGCGTTAATGAAATACATCACTCCGATGTCAGAAAATGAAGCAGTAAAATTTGATATGATATTCCAATACATGAACCGGAAAGTTTACATCCCTGTTATTGACAATTCCCGTTGATTTAAATTAATTACAGATTATGCGCTTGCAATTCGTACTTACAATATGTATACATTTTTCAACAGGTTCTATTGCGTTGCAATGAATCGCAGTTAGTATAAATAAGCGGTTTTTCAATTCCGCCCCATAGCTCAAGCGGTTTGTCGCTGACTTCCCACCGTCGCCGCCCGGGTTCGATCCCGGGTCTGGCGAAGATGTGTTTTTGTGGACAAAGTGGCACTGGAGCAGGTTTTCTCCGAGTGCTTCGGTTTCCCCTGCCAATCTCCATTTTACCAGTTGCTCCACAACCACCCACAGCTATCATCTGGGGTTGGTAAAATAGGCCAGATATGGCAGCAATACAAGGGACTTAGTCCCGCCCCACTAGAAATAAAAAATACAGAAGACTCACATTTGGTGCAAAAGGAAGAATTCAATAACATGCGACACGTGCATTTGACGAAAGGCCAGGCATACGCGTATTCATAAGAGATAATCTATCTTCTCGTTAGAGAGGATGTTACATAAAGACTGTTGTTGCAAGGGCTCGGTTGAAAAAGAAAACAGTCTGATCCTGTGTCTCAATTATTTTGACGCCAAGACGAAATAATTGGCAGTAAACAGAAAGCCGTAATGAGATTTTTGACGTCGACTTTAAAAGTCAGAGCTTTGGGATATTTCCTGGACAGTAACGAAGTCAGCACGGAAACCGAAGGCTCTCCATTAGTGGAAGCCTTTGCCATGGAACAACTGGTGAAGACATATTGAACTGAAAAATCTTAACGTGTGCTGTTGTTATTTTTAAAGTGTGGAGGTCAGCGATGGCGCTATAATTAAGTGTAGTGACGAGTCCTGTTTTCATATGATTAACAAATCAATTCATCAATCCAAACACTGCCAGTTCTCATTGCCACTAGTGAAAAGACAGTTCTGCTCTTTTTATTTGTTATTTTGAATTACCTGGCGGAATAAGGGGTGTCGCGACTGGCTACGGGCTGGACGACGGAGAATTCGGTGTTCGTGTCTCGTTAGTGTCAAGAACTTTTACTTCTCTGTGTCGTCTAGAACGGCTCTGTGGTCCACCCAACCTCCTATACAATGCGTACTTGGAGCTCTCTCCCCTGGAGTAAAGCGGCCGGGACTTGAATCTGGCCACTGCAACAAATTCCGTGATCAAGAAAATATATATCTATACATCCACACCCCCATACGCCTTCATGGCCTAATTCTTAGTTGGTTAAGCTCAGGGACAACTTTACCTTATCTTAGATATAGAATAATATATCTGACGTAATACGCACAGCATATGAACCACCTCGTCTAACAAATTTTGAATCCAACGGCACTAAGTAGGCTACGGCTTAGTAAACACGTAAAGACGGCAACAGGCAAGCAGAAAAAAGTTATTTTGACAGACACAGACACAAAAACAATAAGGGGAATTCAAATTACTCCTTCAATGTTTCCAAAATTAATAGTGTATAATAAAATACATCAAATTTTATATTTCAATAAGGTCTTAACATCATTATGAACAGCATTTCTTGTACGAACAACCGCCTGTGATTATATCTGCAAGTTACATTTAACGCAGTACAAGTTTTAATGGAAATACAATACTTCTAGAGATAAAGCAGGCTTCACCGTCTGCCAGTAAAGCTTGCAGGAATCTGCAAACACGGCACACAGTTACATGGACTGGTGCGTGCATATCAAAACACAATAAATATTGAAGCAGACATTCCTGTCTCACCGAGCACTAATGTAAATAAAATAGAGCGGGGATATATCATCTGTAGGGAAATAGATACATATGGGATGTTAATTTCTTTCAATATGAGGATTGATTGTTCACTTCAGTCATTGATTCACCTAAATGAAATATTGTGAACAAGGACTCAGGAATATTAATTTTCTTTTTAGCGAATGAAAATTAAAAATTTAGGTCCAATTTCACGGCTACAAAATATTTCTCAATTAGGAAACAGTCCGTTCACTAATGCTTACGGAAATAATTGTAGATTTTCCTTGGAATCATGCAATGCCCATAATACTTTCTTTACCCGAAACACAGATTTCTACCGTGAAAATGGTCGTAATATACTCGTATATACAGATGGTTAAAATAGTTAAATATATTAAGAATGTAAAATACTCTCTAAAATGAACGTACATTCCCAGTCTAATGTGTCCACAAACCAGAGCCTACTCAGATATGGGCGATGTTCATCTGATCCCTACAGCCGGTTCTGCACGTAGATCCCATGCATATCAAAAGACTTTCAGCTCTTCTGCGCACAGAATTGCGCACTCTGCCCAAAGTTCCTAGCTTCACTCCAATCCCCTGACAGGTATTCTGTGCTCGTTGCTGTGATACCTTGAAGTCACTGATCGACACTTAGTACACAGAACACTTCCTGAGTCCCACAACCAAAATACTGTAAACTGAGATCATAGAATCCTGAAAGCCAATTGTCAAGACCTTCGCGTGTTACCACTCTTCAAGGAAATTCTGGCTGTGTTAGTGTGTGACAATATAGAAAAAATGAGGTGGTGCCCTATCAAGAATGAATGACATATCTGATCGTTGTGAAGAGGCACATGTTAAAGGAGTAACCGGTAATCCACTCACGGTGCACTGCACCTGATAGTCTGCTAGGATCGACAAATGGTCTTATGATTCCATCATCTAAGGCGCCCACTTAGAACCTGGTACCGATATCTGAGCAATCATTGATTCCTGGAAACATGTTGACGGGGCCCTGTTTTATTCATTTAATTGGGTACTATACGCCTTACGGATTTTAACACATTCTCTGTAACCTCGTGTATCGTTCCATTCCCCACCACTTCCTACGTCCTGCTGCGTCCCATTCCTTCTATACCATAGCTTCACCCTCCTCTACTCCCTTGTCCTCCTTCATTGTCATGGCCTCCAGAGTCCGTTCCATTGCTCTCTCTGTCTCTCCAGCATTGCAGCAAACAGTGTTTTTCGGCCAAATATTTTGTACTTAATTAAATATACAGTTTTATTTCTGAGCAGCACAATCCACTCTGCCCTGGATTTCGGTTTGTAAAATTACTGTAATTTCCCTTGGACTGTACCTGTATTATTATTGTTATTATTTGAGCCATGTTATGGCTCTTGGATGATGTCATGCCTTCCAGCCATGTTAATCCCTACCCCTTCATCCCGTGCTGGTGCGTATCACGTGGGATTCCGCTTCCTCTCCGCGTCCCCTCCCCAAATGGCTCGGAAGAAGCCGGTTAGTGAATCTAAATTCATTCGCTGCTTGGATCCACAGCGTATCGGACGTACGCGGCCAACCTGAGATTTTTTCAAATTCGGTTTCGGAAGGCATTCTAAATTATGTCTGGGCGGTTGTGCTGGCAACGCACGTCGGGGGTTTTGCTTGCATTATAAGTTATTGTGTGGCAGAGCGATGGGCTTTAATTTAACGTTACGTCATTGTGTTTTCTTTCCTAGGAATCGCCTGTGGGCAAGGAATATTTGTTAACGTTTATTTTGTGCCTGCTGAAGTAGCATATGGTAAACAAAAGTAATAAGCAGTGAGCGTGGGCTATTAAGTGTAGTCTGATGTCGCAGTTAAGTCAAGAGAAAAGTGACTGACAGCTGTGGTCACAGGTTGTATGTTTTGGGGCCCACGGCTTCTATTAACTTCTAATTGTTGTATTCTGTTTTATTGTGTTTCTCTTATTAAATTAATTTATTATTGTGAACTAGTCTTGTCGATTGGATGCGTCTCCCTGCTATGGCTTGGAGTCCCTACTATACCTAGGGAGCATTGTGAACATAACATGAGAGCCCCTGACGTTGTGCCGCTGCTGTCTTGGACGTAATAAGTGCTAGATAACAGGAAGGAGACGGTGCATATTGTAACATGCATAACTAAGCAATGGGGTAATAAACATCTTGCATAAGCGCACTTAACCATAGGACGAATATTTCTAGCCCTTTGATAGGCAACACCCAGCGCGCCAATGGCCTGGCGAGGTAGAAATCACGTGACAAGTTTGTATGTGGATTTCCTTATGCACAATAGGACTGTGTTCTTCGTGCTTGGTCGATTCGGAGGCTATATGACAACCGTTACAAATACAAATTTTTCATTTTTGTGTGACATAGTTCAGAGTTCTGACTTCTGAGTTCTCGGTGGAAGATAGCTAAGGATTGTTCGTCGTGTGAAGACCTGGCGTTTTTAGAATAATCTATTCACGTGTAATATTAGGAGTGCGTGATTCAGTGAGAATGTAGTAGTTCCTCTATTCTAGTTGTAGTACCAGGAGGGGACTTGTGTGTGTGTGTGTGTGTATAACACTGAATTATAAAGTGTAGAAATCATGATAGCTCTGTGATTGCGTGTAATTAAGGAGTAAATAAACCCATAAATCTAACCCCGAACCTACGTAATTAGTCACTAATACACGTGACAATATTGTTATTAGGATTATTAAATAAATTCGTCAATTCACTTGTCGTATTTTATTCATTTGCCTTGGTTTCGTGACAGATATTGCCCGCGTTGCACTACGACGACTTCAGCGGTAACTGATGCCTCTGTGCCCCGTTGCGGGTTGGCGTGTCATCGCCAGAATGGCCCTGAAAAATACTTAACCGGGTTACATTCAATTTACCTACAGAAAGGAATGCGGATCTTCGTGTAAACTGTAGGTCACGTTTTCTCGATTGTACCCGAGCTCTGAATTCGTGAATAAGCATCATTATGATTTCCAAATGTCCAGTTTCATTGAAACCTGTACACGGTCTCTCGAGTTCTCCTATAAGGACAGACGGACTGCTGGATCAAATTTAATAGGCTTTCAGAAGGTTTTGAATCACACATAAAACAGGAATATTCTGAATGTAATATTCATTGTGAGAATTCAGGGACCTGTTTTGCAATCTTAAATATATCGAAGACTTTCGTAAAACAGTTCAAACGGATTATTGATGCTGAGGATTATCACTTCGATCATCAAAAGGACAATTATTTAAATAAAAGTAACAACAAATCGTGAAATGAGAAGAAGGGAAAATAGAAGGCCGTGTTTTGTTAATTGTAAAAAATCAATGAAGTCAACAGAAAACATTAAAAATGTGAAACCAAATCCTGAAAACATCTTCATACAATGAACAGACAAGATTGATGTGTGAATATTCCTGTAATACAATAAAACAAACCTTCAAAGATGTTAATACAACTTATAATAATACGAAAGGATGAGCGTATGTTAGTAACACTAGTCTTAATCAAGGAAATTATGAAGGTACAATGGTGAAAATCTGGCCCCTAAATATATCACACTGTAAAACGTTCAGCTTCTGTAACCAGGTAAATTCTTGAAGCAAAATATGTTATTTTAAACACAATAATTCGGTTGATGCAATAGACATTTTCATAGAAATGCAAAATAAAGAATGTCTCTATAGTCTCGCACTGTCGCGATGAATGGATGTTTTGTTGCACACATTAAACGTAAAGGTTATCCCTAATGTTATTCCATGCGATGGTTGTTAGTTTTCCTGCCACAAGTGATCATTCCCTTCCATATCGCACGATCATGCTTGTTCTGCACTGTGTGATTTGAGATGCATATTCAGAACGAGGCGGCGAGTGAACCATTTCGTGCACAATTTACACGAGAAATGCCGTTCTCCACTGTGCACTCTCAGATGTTTCTTCAGGATATCTCTTTTAGCGAGAGTTTTCTTATACACTTGGCAAGAAAAGGGTCTTTCTCCACTGTCTATTCTGAGATATATATTTAGGTTCTCGAACTGAGTGAACCGTTTCTTACACATATCGCACGAGAACGGTCGCTCTCCAGTGTGTGCCCCGAGATGCCTGTATAAGGTAGATCCCAGTGTGAAAGTTTTCTTACACACTTTGCACGAAAAAGGCCTTTGTCCATTGTGCATCATCAGATGATTCTTTAGGATAGAGCTATAAGTGAATGTTTTTTCACACACTTCGTAATAAAAGGGTCTTTCTCCACTGTGTATTCTGAGATGTATATTTAGGTAATAAAGCTGAATGAACCATTTCTTACACACATCGCACGAGAACGGTCGCACCCCTCTGTGTGTTCTGAGATGCCTGTTTAGGTTAGAGCTCTGTGCTAACGACTTCTTACACACTTTGCACGAAAAAGGCCGTTCTCCATTGTGAACCCTGAAATGATTTTTTAGGTTAGAGGCCTGGGCGAACGATTTCTTACACACTTCGCAAGAAATTTGCCGATCTGCAGCATGCACTTTGGTATGGTTATACAAATTAGAGTGACTTGTTAACTTCTTTCAGTCTGTGCAAGAAAAAGACTCTCTGAGAACACTTGATCCTGGTACTGCATTATGCTCAGGAGTTAACAATGTGACACACATTTTAAAAGAAGGCATTGTTTCTCTGCTACTTCCACTTGCATGTCCCAACAAATTATTCCCACGAGAGAATGATTTCTTACATATCAATCAAGAATCGAAGTTTTCTTCTCTGCTTAACTATCACATGTTTACCGGTATGAAGAGCTGGTTACAATCACAGCCCCTCCATAAAAATGAGTTGATATAAGACTAAAAATGTGCCCGAATTCACGGGCGGCACACTCATTTGACACAGGCATACAGAAATTTATTCACAGATACCATAATTTCCTCAATTCCATCTGTAAATATTTTGAGAAATATTAATCTATTTTTGTTATATAATACATTTTCATGTTGCTTATTTTATTAACATCTCATCGGATATTAATTTCCGAACTGCTGTCGTACGTACCCTTTAGAAACCACGGATTTGAATTAGCTGCAGAATATATTTTATTGTTCGGAACCTAATTACGAAATTATACGGGATGGGCAGCAAATTATTTCTCCTTAAATACACCCGAATCATTCAGTTATCACAACAAAACTCTATTGCTGTTGATGGCTACCACTTCGAGCAAGTATTATAATACAGTGCTGCATGTAGACTCGTTATTGATTAAGGCCTTCTCAAACAAACTGGTTCCCACGTTAACGCATCAATAGAGGTGCTGTTGTAAATGGTGTTTTCTTTGCGATCCTTTCAGAAATATTATAAGTAGGATAACTGGAGCTAGAAATCAGATAGACTGATGTTCCATGAATCTCTTCTTACATTGAATGTACTAAATATTACCTTCATCAATCATTTAAATTGGATGTAATCTTCGATATGAGGATTACACAGAGACTGCACATAGAAATGGTTCAAACCAAGACCTTCAGAACATTTATTAGAGACTACTCCCTATTCAGAAGTGAGCGTTTAAGCGCCAAAATGAAACTAACCCTCCGTTAGGCACTTAACAGATCACTTATGGCTTATGCTTGCCACGGTTGCAAATTAATGGCAGACACCCAAGTACTGAAGTTGTAGCGCTTACAAAACGAATTTCTCTGCCCCGTTCAAAGTCTTCCAAGGCGGACACCGGTCCGATAATTGCATATGACTTTCAGCTCTCCCTTGTATACGATTGTAAGAAAACTGTGCAGGCGACAAGCAGAAGTCATACAAAATCTTGAGAATGAACATGTTCGGGGTACAGGATATGGCGTAGCCAGGTATAGAATATATAAGAAGCTTAAACTTGTCGCTGGTGAAGCTTACGACTGTTCAATCGTCTAAGCTGCTGTTATAGAGTAAGATACGTAAGATGGGGTTGATTTTCTTTGCAAAGCCTGTACTTATAGAGGACTCACATATAGCGCAAAAGGAAGAATTCAATAAGAAGCGACACGTGCTTTTGACGAAAGGCCAAGCATACGGGTATTCATAAGAGATAATCTATTTTCTCGTCAGAGAGGATATTACGTAAAGGTTATTGTAGAAAGGGCTCGGTTAAAAGAAAGGTCGGTTCGTGAGTCTCAATTTTTTTTTGACGTCAAGACGAAATGATTGGCAGTAAACAGCCAGTCGTATTAAGATTCTGACGCCGACATTTACAGGTCATAGAAGTGGGATATTTCCTGGACAGTGACGAAGCCAGCCCGGAAACCGAAGGCTCTCCATTACTGGAAGCCTTTGCCATGGAACGACTGGTGAAGACACAGTAGACTTAACGTTTGCTGTTTTTATTTTTAAAGTGTGGAGATCAGCGATGGCGCTATAATTAAGTGTAGTGACGAGTCCTGTTTCCTTATGATGAACAAATAAAATCACAAATCCAAACACTGCCAGTTGTCACTCTCACTAGTGAAAACACACTTCTGCTCTTTTATTTGTTATTTTCAATTACCTGGCGAAATAAAAGTTGTCGCGACCGGCTGCGTGCTGGACGACGGAGTGGTCGGTATTCGTGTCTTGGTAGTGTCAAGAATATTTACTTCTCCGTGTCGTCTAGGACAGCTCTGGGTTCCACTCAATCTCATATACAATAGCTACTTGTGGATATCTCCCTGGAAGTAAAGCTACTGGGGCTTGAATCTGGCCACTCAAACTAATGCCGAGGTCAAGAAAATATAGATCTATACATCATACCACACACGCCTTCATAGCATAATTCTTAGTTGGTTAACCTCAGGGACAACTTTTCCTTATCTTACATATAGAATAATATATCTGATGTGACACGCATCGCATATGAATCACCTCGTCTAACAAATTTTGAATCCAACGGGACATGTTGTCAGAAGAGACGGCACTAAGTAGGCCACGGCTTAGTAATCATGTAACGACGTCAACATACAAGCAGCAAAAAAAGAAGAAATTTTTCAGAGACACAGACACAAAAACAACAAGGCGAATTCAAATTCTTCCTTCAATTCTTCCAGAATGAAGAATGTAGGCTAAAATACATCAAATTGTATATCTAACTCAAGTCTAAACATCATTACGAACAGCATTGGTTTTACGGAGACGCGCCTATGATAATATCTGCAAGTTATATTTAACGCAGTTCCAGTTTTGATGGAAATACTATATTTCTGGAGTTAAAGCAGGCTTCACCGTCTGCCAGTAAGGCTTTCAGGAGTCTGTAAACACGTTTCGCAGTTACATGGACTGGCCCGTGGGAATCAAAACACAATACACTTGGAAGCAGGTATTCCTGTCTCACCGGTCACTAATGTAAATAAAACAGAGCGGATATATATTATCTGTAATGAAATACATACATACTTCAATCATTGATTTACGTAAATGAAATATTATGAACAAGGACTGTGGAATCTTAATTTTTGTTGAGCGAATGAGAATTAAAAATTTAGGTCCTATTTTACGGCTACAAAATATTTCTCAATTACGAAACATTCCTTTCAGTAAAGTTTAGGGAACTAATCGTAGCTTCTTCTGAGAATCATATAAAACCTATAATATTTCCTTTACCCAAAACGCAGATTTTAGACAGGGTTAAAGGGCGTAATATACCCATATAAGCAGATTGTTAAAAATAGTTAAATGGGTTAAGAATATTTAGTACTCACTAAAATGAGCGAATATTGTCAGTCTAATGTGTCCACGAACCAGTGCCTACTCAGATATGGGCGATGTTCTTCTGATCCCTACAGCCGGTTCTGCACGTGGGTCCCATGCATTTCAAAACGACTTTCAGCTCTTCGGCGCACAGAAGTGCGCACTCTGCCCGAAGTTCCTAGCTTCACTCCAATCCCCTGACAGGTTTTCTGTGCTCGTTGCTGTAATACCTTGAAATCACTGATCGTCACTGAGTACACAAAACACTTCAAATATCCCACAGCCGAAATACAGAAAAATGAGGTCATACACTCATGGAAGCTAATTGTCAGGACCTCCTCATTTTACCACTCTTCAAGAAAAGTCTGGTTGTGTTGGCATCTGACAATGTAGAAAAAATGAGGTGGTGCCCCATCAAGGATGAAAGATATATCTGATCGTTGTGAAGAGGCACACGTTACAAGAGTAACAGTTAAAACACTCAGAAAACAAAGACGATGCACTGCACCTGATAGTCTGCTAGGAAAGACAAGTGGTCTTAAGATTCCGTCATCTATGAAGCCTAACTGGACACTCACTAGCCCATATCTGAGAAGGCACTGATTCCTGGAAACTTGTTGCCGAGGACCTGTTTTGCTCAATTAAATGGGTACTATACCAGTTACAGATTTTAACATCAACCTCTTTAACTTCGTGTATCGTTTCATGCCCCACGACTCCCCACTTCCTTCTGCGTCCCATTCCTTCTATACCGTAGCTTCACCATCTTCTACTCCCTTGTCCTCCTTCATTGTCTGGCCTCCTGAGTCCGTTCCATTGCTCCCCCTGTCTCTCCAGGGTTGCAGCAAACAGCGTTTTTCGGCCAAATACTTTTGTATTTAATTAGCTACATAGTTTTTTCTGAGCAGCACAATCGATTGTGCCCTGGATTTCGGTTTGTGAAATTACTGTAATTTCCTTGGACTGTACCTCTATTATTATTATTATTAATGTAACATGCATAACTAAGCAATTGGGCGAAAAACACCTCACGTAAGCTCACTTAACCATAGGACGAATATTTGTAGCTCGTTGCTAGGCAACACTCAGCGCGTCAGTGGACTGGCGAGGTAGAAATATCAGGTGACATGTTTTCTATGTGGATTTCCTTATGCAACAATAGGACTCTGTTCTTCGTGCGTAGTCGATGCGAAGGCTATATAACAACAGTTACACATACAACAGTTTTCATTTTTATGTGACATAGATCTGAGTTCTGAGTTCTCGGTAGAAGATAGCTAAGGACTGTTCGTCGTGAGAAGACGTGGCGTGATTAGAAAAATATGTTCATGCATAATGCTTGGAGTGCGTGATTCAGTGAGACTGTTATAGTTCCTGTTTTCTAGTTGTAGTACCAGGAGGGGACTTGTATGTGTGTGTGTGTCTGTGAGTGTTTAACACTGAATTATAAAGTGTAGTACCCATGATAGCGCTGTGATTACGTGTAATTAATTGTGATGCATATAAGGAATAAATAAACGCAATCATCAAATCCCGAACCCGCGTAATTAGTCATAATACAAGAAACAATATTGTTATTAGGATTATTACATTAATTTCTTCCATTAATTCTTCATATTTTATTCATTGGCCTTCCTTCGTGTCAGACATTACCCACTATTCCCTACGCCGACTTCAGCGGTAACAAATCCCTCGGTGCCCGTTGCGGGGTGGCGTGTTACCGCCATGATGACCCTAAAAAGTACTTAACTGCGTTACATTCAATTTACGTACAGAAAGAAATTCGGGTCTTATTATAGACCGTAGGTTACATTTTCTCGATTGTACCCGATCTCTGAATTCATGAATAAGCATCATTATGATTTCCGAATATCCAGTTTCATGGAAACCTGCACAAGTTTTCCTATAAGGCCAGGCGGACTGCAGGATCAAATTTTATAGGTTTTCAGCAGGTTCTGAAACGCATATTAAAACAGGAATATTCTGAATGGAATATTCATTGCAAGAGTTCAGGCACATTTTTGCAATCTTAAGTATATCAAGACTTTCGTAAAACAGTTCAAACGGATTATTGTTGCTTAGGGTTATACCTTCGAACATCAAAAGTAAAATTATTTAAATCAAAGTAACAACAAATCGTGAAATGAGAACAACGAAGAACAGAAGGCCCTGGTTTGTTATTTTTTGTTTGTTACCTTGAATGACCTTGTGCAAAAAGTATGTCATTGAATTACTATCCGTCTTCTCTACACCTCAGTGGAATTTATAAAATTCAAAGTGACTTTGATATCTCCATAATACCTCTTAGTACAAAAAGTTACCTGCATCGTCTAACGTGTTCCCTAATACGGTGAAAGTTTCGTAGGAATTCTTTTTTGTAATATGGAAAAGAAAGGAATTTTCATCGAATTCGTTGCCTAATTCCGTAAAAAATGGTACAAAAACATAAATCAATTCAAATGTAATTAATTTAGTCTGTTAAACATTACTCAACACTAATTTTTTGGATGAAGTAACTTCCTGCTTCCTTTCAATTCAAGTCGAGTGTTATACTTAATATAATTCTGAGCTCATAGAAAATTCCGGGTCTAACAAATTTTGAATGAAATGTGACTCAGTTCCTGAAAGCAAGAATAATGGGATCAGGAGAATCGCCCGTCACTCTACCATAGCTCGGCAAACATTTTACAGCGGAAACAAATAAACAGGCGAAGAATTATTGTGGTGGGAGGGGGAACAGACACGGAAAACAAAAAGTGATCTCATAAGCACTACTTAATTTTTTTTTAAATAAGAACATTAAGCTAAAAGTACATAATGTTGCACTTTTTAACGACATCAAGAGTCATTTTCAATTATATTTTTCTCGTCTGTGTCACTTTTGAGAATTTCTGTAATTACGTTTTCCACTTTTGAGAGGTGCTAAGAAGAATATGAAACAGCCACACATATCCTGTGTGAATGTGAGGCCTTAGCTTATTTAACATTACGTTACTTGGGTAAATACTTTATGGAACCAAGTGACTATTTCGGCGCCCCCACGTACAAAATTAATTGCTCAGGGGATAATCAAATGGGGAATCACAATAGACCACTGTAGGTCCCGGTGCAAAGGCCGAGAAGATCCACCCCTTATACATTCATTCATTCATTCATTCATTCATTCGTATATTTGCCCCACTGGTTTTGATAGAAAACATTATCTCTGGAGAACGTTTAAGTTGCCCTTTTAGATCGTGACTCACCTACATTTAAGCAAGCATAGATTTTTGACACTATATTGACGGGAACTTGTTTTCCTCTTCTAAGCGAGTGCTATACCCTATATGAATTAATATACGACTATATATTCATTCATTCATAAGTGACTACAGGGTTTCGTTGGGCCCTGGCAACATATTAAGTTTTATAATACTGTACACAGTCGGAACGGCTTATGTGGAGCTGTGCTCAAAGTTCCTAGATAAAAGCGAGAGGTCCGGGTTCGATTCCCGGCGCTAGCAGACTTTCTGAGAAGTAATGACATTGGAACGGGGCCCACTCTGCCTCGTGAGAATAATTGAAGAGATACTTGATTGGGAAAGTAGCGGCTCCGGTCTAGAAAACCAAAATTAACGGCCGTGGTGATTCGTTGCAGTGACCACGCGACACCCTCTATCCACTAAAGTCGGTACTGACTTCGCCGACAGGTCGCGGTCGCTCGGTCGGTATAGTTTGCTTGCGGACTAAAGGCATGGTGTTTTTTTTATTCTAAGGATTCTTTCTAACGTAAATATTTCCAGCGCTACGCTGTTCTTGTATAGCAATGGTTGTCACTGTACAGAAAGTGAACTGTTTAATTTACACAAATCCGTAGATATGCGGATACGCAAGTGTTTCCAATGAAGACGCTGACTAGGAATCACGTGACTTGTTTTCTGTGTGGTATTCCTTATGCAACAATATGCTTTCTGTGCGTGGTTCGTACCGATCCCATATAAGGAGCAGTTCATTTCGAGGTTTCGACAGGAAGACGTCAGCATTTTATGTGTTAACCTTGAGAGTGTTATAATAGTTTGTGTGACACAGATGCAACAAACTTGAAAGTGCAATAACGAATTGTACGAGTACTTACGAGGTGTGAAATTATCCAGTAAATCGAGTTATCAAATCCGGAACCCTTTATTTACTGTCGCGTCATCAGGTTACACTCGAAAATATGATGTAATAAAGAACTTCGTGGACTGTGCTCAGCAAGCGAACTATACCGACCGAGCGACCGCCGCTTGTCGGCGAAGTAGCGCTAACTTTTGCGGATAGAGAGTGTCACGTGGTCAGCGCAACGAATCTCCACGGCCGTTAATTTCGGTTCTCTAGGCCGGAGCAGCTTTTTCTTTGAACTAGCTCCTCAATTATCATCACGAAACTGAGCGGACCCCATTGCAGACCCACTACTTCACAGAAAATCTGGTAGCGCCTAGGATCGAAGCCGGGACCTCTGTATATTTACGCAGGAACTCTGACCACGAGATCAGAGAGACGTTCGATATTATAATGTAATATGTTATAATAAGTTTTATTGTACACACGTTTTGCGCTTTAAGTATCAATTGGAACTCACCAATGTATCTAAAATACCTTGCTTGTCGCAGTTAAGCACTGTGGGACTTGTAAGATTTTCAACTGAAACGGAAACCTTCGGAACGAATTAACCGAGTAAGGGAGGGACTTACTGTGTTACAGCGAACTTTTCTTGGCTGATCAACCACGTCAACGTGGAGTAATGTCTGACATCTCTGAGACTATCTCTGCTTCCTTCAGCAGGAGTTGATGGGATAGGTGCATGCTGTGTTCTCAGGTTATCGAAGTCAAAGTCACATTATTAGTGACGGTACGTCACTCAAAGCGACTTGATATGTATCATCCTATTGTTCGTCATAACAAAGGCTTTCTTTATCTGTAAATTTGAGGACTTTTTCTCCGCGGTATGTTTGTAAAGTATGATTGTGTTTGTATTCTATCCGATGCTCTTAAATATGTAAATCTTGTATATGAGCTGCTGGTTACCGAAATGTAAATTTTATAGGTGATTTTTATCATTTTTTGGTAAATTTTTGGACATTTGTGGGTATTTCTTGTATTTTTGGCCATTTTAGGGAGTTTTTCTTAATATGTTTTCTGAAATGTGAATAACGTGGAAGCGAAGTCTTCTTTCTTTTCTCCTTTAGGTCATTTTTCTGGATTTTTCTTAAATTTTTTTAATAATGTAAGGTCATCAAAATCCGGGCTCTGCATATTACATTTTTGGGTCATTATTCTGGATTTTTTCGGCCATTTTATTGTTAATTTTTAAAATATTTTCAGGTCATCATAATCTAGGCCCTGGTCATAACAAAGACCATTCTTTGTCTGTAAATTTGCGGCATTTTTCCCTAGGTATGGTTGTAAAGAAATCTGTTGTCTTCTCAAGAGCGAAGGAAGTGGCGAAGAGGGGGCCAAAACTCTAAGGCAAATGACAACTCTTGTGTAAATATGGCGTGTGAAAACAGCACTCATCATCTGAAATTCTGAGGATGGAAGGGGGGGCAGTGAGAAGAAAGTTTGTGTCCCTATCATCAGACGCTAATTGCACTTCGATACTGTTTCTTCCAACGGAAGATTTCATTAGTTTCAGCTGTGGAACGAAATTCCATTTCTGGTCGGAATATGTTTACGTTTTGGACAAACTAGATAAACATCAGCACACTTGGAAGCGACTCGATCTGGTCTGAGTCCACCTATGGGATCTTAAGCTACATATTTCTCCTGTGCTTAGACTCAGAAATGTGACGTCAGTGAATTCGCAGCCCAGGGACTTTCCTATGGCGAGCCATGGAAATGTAAACGCAAGCGAAGGAAACAACTGTGGACATGCACATAGCTACTAACGGGGAAAATCTGATGCGGACCAGTAATTAATTTATCCTTTAAAAGTAATAGCAGTTAGGATGCAAAAATAGAGTATAATAGGACACAAAGAAGATGTTAAAATTCATAAAGAAGATGTTAAAATTCATTAAACTGGAATAATAAAACCAGTCACCTTAAATAAATATCAGTTAAATAAAACATATAAATTTCTAACTACATTTCATCACGAACCAGAGAAATCACACAAGAAAACTGAATCTGAAGTAGACTATACTATTCAAACCTTTTATTTTATAAACCTAATATACTAATCAGGCATCCAATAAGCAATACTGAGTTAATACACTTAAAGATGTCGAGTTAATTGTAAAAATCAGTGAAGTCAGAGAGAAAACAATACAAATGTGAAACCAAAATCCTGAACACATCTTCATAACAATGAACAGAGAAGGTTGATGTGTGAATATTCCTGTAATACCATAAAACAAAACTTCAAAGAGAGTAATACAACTTACAATAATACGAAAGAATGAGCGTATGTTTCTAAAAGGGGACTTATTCAGGGAAATTATGAAGGTATGTAACCGTTCCTTCTGATTGGACGACTGTTGTGCATTAATTAAATCTGTATTAAGTTAAGATTACAAAATTACAAACAAAGAGTTCCGGCAGATAGCCAGCTCTTACACGCAGAAGGGACATATTTCAAGTTTTGCTATGTGGACAGGAAGTAACATCTGGTACTTTCCTGGAATTCTGGCAGTTTCAGCAAAGTCGGAAAGTGTTTGAGAAAATGAGAGCTGACAGCTTGGGACAGCTATAACTTAGAAATGGGACGGCCGGAGCCTCATACCGTGATCGTAATGCATCAAGGGGCTGTCAACCTTAGCGTCAGGTCAGCATCTGCCAGAATCACTTAGCAAAGCAACATGATTTGGAATTCAAAATTTAAGGAACCTCCTATTTTGAAAACTTAACCAATGGCAGAAGTGAAGGAGTGGATTTCTCTTGGAGTCTGGGGTTCGTGGACCTCAGGATTCAGAGAGAGTGCATTCCACCTCGAGGAGTCTTCATACAACTTTCGGCAAAGTCGGACACAAAATTTACAACTATGGCCCTTCCGTAATAGTACTGTAAGTAAAGTTCAAATTAAGAGTACTAATAAATTCGGTTGTATTCAGTGAGCTGGAGGGAATTATATGATTATTAAGTGCAACGGTCTAAAGAGGTGTGTGTGTGTGTGTGTGATTGTAGAGGAAGGTTCTTCCTGCCCTGCCCGAGCCAGACCCGTATAAGACCCGGGATAGGAACTCAGCTCTACAAATTACTGAACAGAACCCAGATACTCCCGTCTTTACCTGCTCTCGCGTAACAGCTCCAACAACCACAATTCTCCTCCCTTCCCATCTAACTTCTCGACATCCACGAAAAGAGGGAGGACGGTGATAAAAGGAGCCCAACGTAGGATAAAGGGAGGACGGTAACAGCGTGGCGCTCAACGTAAAGGGCCCAAAGAAGTGAGCGGTGACAGGTACAAAGGTGAAAATCTGACCCCTAAACATATCACACAGTAAAACGTTCATGTTCTGTAACCAGATATATTCTTGAAGCAAAATATGTTATTTTAAACACAATAATTCAGTTGATGCAATAAACATTTTCATAGAAATGGAAAATAAAGGAATGTCTGTATATACTCGCACTATCGCGATGAATGGTGTTTTCTTGCACACATTAAACGAAAGTTTATCCCTAATATTATTCCATGCGATGATTGTTAGTTTTCCGCCACGAGTGAACCTTCCGTTCCATATCTCACGATCATGCTTGTTCTGCACTGTGTGATTTGAGATGCATATTCAGAACGAAGCGGTGAATGAACCTTTTCTTGCACAATATACGCGAGATATGCCGTTCTCCACTGTGCATTCTCAGATGTTTCTTCAGGATATATCTATTAGCGAAAGTTTTCTTACAGACTTCGCAAGAAAGGGGTTTTCCTCCACTGTGTATTCTGAGATGTATGTTTGGGTTATGGAACTGAATGAACCGTTTCTTACACACATCGCACGAGGAAGGTTGCTCTCCACTGTGTGCCCTGAAATGCCTGTTTAAGGAAGAACTCAGTGCAAATGTTTTCTTACACACTTTGCAGGGCAAAGGCCGTTCTTCATTGTGCACTCTCAGATGAGTCTTCAGGCTAGATTTTTAAGCGAAAGTTTTCTCACACACTTCGCAAGAAAAGGGTCTTCCTCCACTGTGTATTCTGAGATGGATGTTTAGGTGATAAAGCTGAGTGAACCGGTTCTTACACACATCGCACGAGAACGGTCTCTCTCCACTCTGAACTCTGAAATGTGTGTTTAGGTTAGAGCGCTGAGCGAACGTTTCTTACACACTTCGCAAGAGAATGGCCGTTCTGCGGTGTGCACTGTGGTATGGTTGTGAAAATTAGAGCGACTAGTGAACTTCTTCTTGCAATATTTGCAAGAAAATGATTCTCTGAGACCATTTGATCGTCGTACTGCATTATGCTTAGGAGTTAACAATGTGACATTCATTTCAAAAATACACGGTGTTTGTCTGTTATTTCCACTTGCATGTTCCAACAGATTATTCCCAGAAGACATTGACTTGTTATATATCAATCAAGAATCGAAGTTTTCTTCTCTGTTTAGCAATTCTACTCCCTGTTCATGACAAAATTCCATGACATTTAAATCTTAATTGACGTGTTGCTTCAATATTTGCTGCATTTAATTTAATACTCTGAAAAAAGAGCAGAAATGTTATAAGAACCCGCAGTGGAGTTGGGCTCGGGGACATTTTCCACTAATACACACGACACCTTTACAAATACTGTTACACAAGGAGAGACCAAGATGACATTGTGTTCCAGCTTGATCCCCAAATTTTCTAATCCAAACGTAAATTTCTCTAAGCAAATTCTAGCATTCGTCTGCCAGTTTCAGTGGTAATGTTGCGTGCGTCTCACGCCTTGCTACGCATTGATTAACCGAATCAAGTAAACTGGTCCTGCCATCGACTGGAATTAATGACGAGTAAAGAATCACTATTTGCCTTGTATGCATAATAATTTGACCTGAATAGTTCTTGAAATTCTTACTGGTATAGAGCACGTTCAAGAGTGTGTAAATGATATTTCCGTACATAAAGTTATATTGCAGGATACTGTTGCACTGCACAGGTCTGACTCTGCGTTTTTCTTTAATGCCGTCTATGTGCAACATCGGTAAGAATTCAAAGTTCTTTTTACTCTATTGCGACTACATGTTTCGGCCATCTTCACGTGTACAAGGAATCTGCTGCTCACTGTAAAACCGTTTTATCTCTTATGCAGTTGCCTCACTTTGCTTCTGATAAGGTTCGTTAATTATCTGTTTTCAAATTTGGTGTCCTTAAATCTATACGTCTTTTGTTTTATTTCTAATATGTGATGTGTTATGTTAGAGTTTAGTTTTGAGGTACATAATATTCAGTTAACGTATATATGGTAATACACATATTTACGTTATTGTCTGATTTGTTGCCTGTGACTGTCTTGGCTGTTCTTGTTTGTGGTGACACACCATCATGATCCTTCGGTGGAAGTGTTTCCTGACGTTGGTGTTGTTGCTTCCTAAGATGTAGTTTGTGTTGTGTGCTGCTCTCTGGTGTTTCTTTTCTGTAATGCTTTGAATATGAGTTACGTGTTTCGGTGTAATTGAAAATAACACTGGATTATATCATTTCATATATTACAGATTAATCAAACACGTTGAGGTCAAGGAAAGCATAGCGAAAGCAATGGCTAAACCACATAACTGGAACTAATCCGATGGAAACACAAGAAAAACAACAAAAAAAAATTACAGTGAAAAGAAAATTCCTTAATTAGAAAAACTTGTACACGTTAAGATGTTCGATTAGACCGAAAATATATAGTGTAAGGAAAAAAAGACGGTTGAATTGTAACCGAAGTTGCATATAGACGGCATTAAACAAGGTCATAGTCGCTTATTCCTATACATTTGCAGAAATCTGGGATTGCCTTGATACTTAAAACTTCTTATCCTGTGATTATAAGTCTGGATTTTCTTAATATATATTAATAATATAACTACGCATTTCCCTTCATTTAGTTACATGTAAAAAGCGTTGCTTCTTTAAGAAGAAGACGGCACGTGTAATTTGGAACTGGGGGAAACATAGGCATACCTTATATTTGTGCTGAAACCTTTAGGATCCTAGCATCGTAGAACACCCAGATAGACCTGCGAGTGTAATAAGAGACTGGATATTTGCGGAAGAAATTTTTGGGATGTGTCTTAAAATGAAGCGAATGTCTATTGTGCCTAAGTGTTTTGAAATTTCGGTGGTAACATGAAAGTCGGTAAGGCTTCGTGGAAGGGACGGTTATAGAGATCAATCACATACAGAGTGAACTGCAATGAAGATAAGCTGACATGATGTAGTTACGTGGCACATATAATTTAGATGAAGACAATGGAAGAACATGACAACAAAAAATGTTTCTGCTATAGATTTATAATTGGTCACACAACACTTACAGCCTGATTCCTCAAAGCAGGAAATGTCCAGTCAACTCGTGTCAGAATTACTTTTGGGACTCGAGTTGCTAAGGAATGCAGTGTCCTTCGCAGTCTCGCAAGGCGTACTTCTTCACTTGCCATTCTTCTCTTGCTCTTCTTCTTCTTCTTCTTCTTCTTCTGTTGTTCTGTGGCGAACACACAGAAAGTTTAGACGCTGACACACCAGAGCGTGCAATGAAATAAATCAATTCGATATGAGAAAATGAAGCAATAAAATTTGGTATGATATTCCAATACATGAATCGGTAAGTTTACACCCTTGTCATTGACAATCCCCGTGCTTTTAAATTAATTACAGATTATGCTACTGCAATGTGTATTTACATATGAATGCATTTTTCAACAGGTTCTATTGCGTTGCACTGAAGCTCAGTTAGTAAAATTTAACTGCTCTTCATAGGCCAATTTCTCAGTCTTATCGCAAGATATATGAAGAAAGAGCCGTTGATGAATTAAATGTTGAAATGATGTAATTAAGCAGCTGTTCGACGACAAACTTCAAGTTAAGTTGATCCGGAATAGCTCTGTTTTTGTACAGAGGAGCTGCAAGTGGGACACCTGGGGTTCTATCCCCGACAGGAGCATGGTACTTTTCTGTATTCCACTGTGTCAAAACCGGGCCTGAGACCCACCGATACTCCCGTATACTTGGTAGAGGAGGATATTTCCACGGATGTAAAAAGGCCAAGTCTTGGAGCTGATCACTCGTCTCCATTTAGTGCCGTTTCAAGAAAGGTGGAGATATACCTCCATTCCCACATATACATTCATCGTTTACTGCTTGTTTAATTAAACACAGAAACAGCTTTACCTTTCTTCTACAATATATTGTATATACGAATAAAAATTCGAAACATCGACAACATTAAAAATCTGCGTTACATGCAACCTTCTTCGGTCACCCACACATCCCCGTGAACCAGTAGAATGCAGAACAAATACTGCAATTCTAGTTATATTTTCTATATTTGTTGTTCATTTGTCACTGGATTTCTTTCAATTTTCATAATCCTTTCAGAAGCAATATGGGCTCGATAGATGCTGAGTCCACCCCAGGGCATAGTGCGCTTGGAAGGATTCCATTGTTAAATACGCTGAGAAGTATTTACATAATGTATTTTCACATTACTTATTTTATTAACATCTCATCGGACGTTCATTTCCGAAATGCATGCCGTACATATCGTTTAGAAACCACGGATTTGGATTAACAGCAGAAAATTTTCAATTATTCAGAACCTAGTCACGTAAAAATAGGGGATGGGCAGTAAATTCTTTCACCTGAAATATTTCTGAATCATTCACTCATCACAGCAACACTGTACTGATATTGAGGGCTAATACTTCGAGCGACTATTATAATATACTGGAGCATGTAGACCCGTTACTGAGTAACGCCTTTGCAAACAATCAGTTTCCCACGGTAACGAGTCCGCGCGCAACAATAGAGAAACTGTTGTAAACGAAGTTTTCTATGCAGTCCGTCGTGAAATATTGTAAAGAGAATAACTGGAGCTAGAGTTCACATAGATTGAGGTCCCCTGAGGCTCATGTTACATGGAATGAACGGAATATCCACTTCGTCAATCATGTAAAATATTTAGGTATAATCTCCGATAAGAGGATTACCTGGAGACTACACAAAGAAATGATTGAAGTCAGTGCAGTCAGAACATTTATTAGAAAGTACTCCCTACTCAGAAGTGAGCGTTTAAGCGCCATTTTAAACTAATTTTCCATAAGGCACTAATCAGGCCATGGAAAGACTGGCGAAGACACAGTAGACTTAAAAAAACTTAACAAGCGCTGTTTTTATTTTAAAAACTTGATCAGCTTTGGCGCTATAATTAAGTGTAATGACGAATCGTGTTTTATAATAATCAACAAATAAAATCTCCAATCCAAACACTGCCAGTTGTCAGTCCACTAGTGAAGACACAGTTCTGCTGTTTTTATTTGTTATTTTGAATGACATGGCAAAATATAGGGTGTAGCGACTGGCTACGAAATGGACGACCTAGAGGTCGGAATTCGTGTCTCGTTAGTGTCAAGAATTTTCACTTCTCTGTGTCGTCTAGAACGGCTCTGTGGTCTACCCAATCTCCTATAAAATGGGTACTGGGAGCTCTCTCCCCGGGAGTAAGCGGCCGGGGCTTGAATCTTGCCACTCCAACTAATGCCGAGTTAAGAATATTGTGACGCGTTACCTTACGTCCATCGCAGCGCAACGGCTACAATGGAAATTGTTGAGTTCCAACAGCAACAAAACGAATACAAACAGACCGTTGCGAAGGAGCGTTCCCGAGGCAACGGATTGCCGAACACGTGAATATGGAATTGGCTCTTCCACGTTAACGCAAAGAACAAAGAGCCGTTGCGTAGACAATACAAAAGCAACGAACACGTATCCACACAAGTGCACCCGTTACATAACAGCGGACAGTAGAAACGAAACAGTGAGGAATGGTGTCTGTTATCCAGTCCGCAGAACAGTTACGTAAGCCGAGAGCTACAGAGACAGAAGAAGCAAGCCGCCGCCAGAGAAAGTTGAGATCCAACCACGGCCAAGAATAGTTGAGAAATGGCATTGAGTATTGGGCCGGAAGTCAAGCGATACTGCAAGTGGTGATAATTGTAGTGTAAGAGTGAGCGTCCAATAAAGTTTCGCTAAATCCAAGGCCCGCATAAAGTTATTTGTCGCGTGACATACCCAACACTTGACAATATATATAGATCTATACATCCACACCCCCATACGTTTTAATGGCGTAGTGCTTAGATAGTTATGTTCAGGTACAACTTTACATTATCGTACACACAGAATAATATATCTGACATGACACACACCGCATATGAACCACCTCGTCTAACAAATTTTGAATCCAACGGGACATGTAGTCAGAAGAGACGGCACTCGCTAGGCTACGGCATAGTAAACACGTAACGACGACAACACGCAAGAAGCAAAAAAGAAGTTGTTGTGAGCAAAGGGAATTCATATGCCTCCTCCTATATTTCCAAATGGGTACTGTATGCTAAAACATATCAAAATCTATATTTTATATAATCTAAACATCATTATGAACAGCATTGCTGTACGAATATCCGCCTGTGAGAATATCTGTAAGTTACATTGAACGCAGTGCCAGTTTTGATGGAAATGCAATATTTCTGGAGATAAAGCAGGCTTCACCGTCTGCCAGTAAACACGATTCGCTGTTACATGGACTGGCCCGTGAGTATCAAACACAACACACTTGGAAGCTGGCATTCCTGTGTACCCGTTTACTAATGTAAATAAAATAGAGCGAGGAAATATTATCTATAGGAAGATACGTACATATATGATGTTAATTCCTTTCAATATGAGGAGCGATTTTTCATTTCAATCATTGATTCACGTATATAAAATGCTGTGAACAAGACCGAGGAATGTTGATTATCTATTGAGCGAACTAGAATTACAAATTCAGGTCCTACTTCACAGCTACAAAATATTTCTCAATCACGAAACTGTCCGTTTAATAATGTTAAGGGAAATTGTCGTAGCTTATCCTGAGAATCATATCAAACTCTTAATATATTCTTTAGACAAAACGCAGATTTTCTACAGTGTTAAAAGTCATAATATATATACAGATTGTGAAAGAAAGTTAAATGTAAATGTATAGTACTCAATAAAATGAGCGAATATTCCCAGTCTAATGTGTCCACAAACCAGTGCCTACTCAGATATGGGCGATGTTCTTCTGATCCCTACAGCAGGTTCTGCACGTGGGTCCCATGTATTTCAAAACGACTTTCAGTTCTTCGGCGCACAGAATTGCGCACTCTGCCCGAAGATCGTAGCATCACTCCAATCCCCTTACAGGTATTCTGTGCTCGTTGCTGTAATACCTTCAAATCACTGATTGACACTGAGTACACAAAACACTTCCTGTGTCCCACAGACGTAATACAGAAAAGTGAGGTCATAGGATCGTGAAAGTCAATTGTCAGGACCTCCGCATGTTACCACTCTTCAAGGGAAGTCTGACTGTGTTGGTGTCGGGCTAGGAAAGACAAGTGGTCTTAAGATTCCATCATCTAAGGCGCCTACCTAGACCCTGGCACCAATATCTGAGCAAACATTGATTCCTGGAAACATGTTGACGGGGCCCTGCGTCATTCATTTAAATGGGTACTATACCACTTACAGAGTTTAACATCGACCTCTGTAACTCCGTGTATGTTTCCATGCCCCACCACTCCCTATGTCCTGCTGCGTCCCATTCCTTCTATACCATAGCTTCACCATCTTCTACTCTCTTGCCCTCCTTCATTGTCATGGCTACCTCTGTCCGTTCCATTGCACACTCTGTTTCTCCAGCGTTGCAGCAAACAGCGTTTTTCGTCCAAATCTTTATTTTTACATAATTAGCAACATAGTGTTTTTCTCAGCAGCACAATCGACTGTGCCCTGATTTCGGTTTGTAAATTTACTTTAATTTCCCTTGGACTGTACCTGTATTATTATTGTTATTAATGTAACATGCATAAGTAAGCAATGGGACGATAAACATCTCACATAAGCGCGCTTAACCATAGGACGAATATTTATAGCTCGATGCTAGGCAACACTCAGCGCGCCAATGGACTGGCGATATAGCAATCACGTGACGTGTTTTCTATTTTTTCTTCCGTACGCAAAGATAGGACTGTCTTCTCCTTGCATGGTCGATGAAGAGGCTATATAACAGCAGTTAGAAATACAACAGTTTTAAGTATCACAGTTCTGAGTTCTCGGTGGGAGATCTCTACGGAGAGTTCGTCGTGTGAAGACCTGGCGTGACTGGAGGACTTAATTCATGTATAATATGTGGTGTGTGATTCAATGGGAATGTTATAGATCCTGTGTCTTATTTGTGGTACGAGGAGAGGACCTGTGTGTGTGTGTGTGATTGTGTGTAAGAGCGATAGCGCTGTGATCATGTGTATTTACTGGTGGTGCGTACAAGGAGTAAATAAACCTATTCACTAATTTTTAACCCCGCGGAATTAGTCTCTAATACACGTGAAAATATTTTTTTACCTTATTACATACATAAATTCGTCCATTCATCCGTCGTATTTTATTTATTTACTTTAGCTTGTGTCAGACATCACCCAATTTGACCTACGCCATCTTCAACCATTACAGATTCCACTTTGTCCCGCTGAAGAAGGGGAAGGGGACGCCATGATGGCCCTGAAAAATTCTTAATCGAGTTACATTCAAGTTATGTATAGGAAGGGCCGCGCCACAACTCAAGCTGTTAGACACTGGCTTCCCATCGCGGCTGCCCGTGTTCGATCCCGGTTCTGGTCAGGTGGAATTGTGGTGGACAAAGTGGCGCTGGGGAGGTTTTCTCTGTGTACTACGGTTTCTCCTGCCAATCTTCATTCCAAAAGTTGCTCCACCAATTGCTGGTACAATAGGCCAGAAGTGGCCGCAATACAAAGGACTTGGTCCCACCCCACTAGCAATAAAAAATACCTACAAAATCGAATACGTGTTTTAAGTTATACACCATGAGTGATGAGTGAACCCTTTCTTGCACACTTTGCATGGAAACGGTAGTTGTCCACTGTGTACACTGAGATGCGTGTTTAGGTTAGAGCGCTGACCGAACCCTTTCTTACATACTTTGTAAGAAAAAGGCCGTTCACCACTGTGTATTTGTGTATTCTTAGTTGATTCTCCAGGGTAGAGCCCTGAGCGAAAGTGTTCTTACACACTTCGAAAGAAAATGGCCCTTCTCCATTGTGTACTTTTCGATGCCTGAATAGGTTATGGAGCTGAGTGAACCTGTTCTTACACACTTCGCAAAATAATTGCCGTTTTCTTGTGTTTACCCTGATGTGATTCTCTAGATTAGCTCGACCAGTTAGCTTTCTCTTACATACGTTTCATGCAAAAGGCCGTACACTACCACTGAATCGTTGTACACATACTAGTTAACTTTGTGACACACATTTCACAACGAGACATTGTTTCTCTGCTGCTTCCAACTGCATATTCCGACAGATTATATCTACGAGAGAATGATTTCTTGCATATCTCGCACGTATGAGCGTCCCCTTCTCTGTATGACTCTGGCAATCCTGCACTCTGTTCACAAAGACATTCTTCTGCATTAACGTCCTTATTGAGGTGCGTTGTTGCACTTAATTTAACACTCTGAAAGAAAGAGAAAGTGTATCAGGACCTACAGTGGAGCTGGACTCTGAGGCGTTTTGAAGTATTTCAGTTGTCACATTGACAAATATTGTTGCATGAGAAGGAAGCTAGATGGCACTGTGTCCCCTCGTGAATCACAGAACACACTGATCTACATATAATATCCGTAAGTAAGTACTAACATATTTCTGTCCGTTAACCAAATCAATTAAACTTGACCAGGCTCCTACTGGAGGATATTTCGTGTGATGAATCACCCGTAGGCAGGAATGTATAGGAATTCTCTGAAACCCTCATTCATTAGAGCACATACAGTTCTTCTGAATGACATTCCAGGACATTTGTAAAATAACTCATTCCATTCCATGCGTAGCTAAATTCGTTACTTCAGAAACTGTTGGTTTATGTTTATATCAATTAAGTAATGAAGAAATTACATCAGTAGATATTCAGTGGAATAGTTTTTTTTTTTAATTTTTCAGGTTTCAGATTCTAGTTTACTCAACGTTGACTTTATTGCTCAGGCAAACCTCTATCCCTTTTTCAGTAAGTACAGTATAAACAATTTGCAATACAAGAACCTGTGAAATCACATAAGAAAGATGAATCCGAAGGTAACTACACTATTCCAAAATTAAAA
>NW_019726230.1:77317-85969 GCF_002891405.2 Cryptotermes secundus
ATTAAATTTTGGAAATATATTTGTAAGTGTGGACAGAGAAGATTGATGTGGGAATATTCCTGTAATACAATGGAATGAAAATTAAAATATATGAAAAATCTTATGAAAATAAGAAAAGACAGAGGATTTAAAAATGTGAAACAACTGGCACCTAAACATTTCACATAGTAAAACGTTCAGATTCTGTAACCAGATAAATTCTTGAAGTTAAATATAACAATTTAAATAGAATAATTCAGTAGATACAATAAATATATTTTCATAGAAGTGTCTAATTCAGAATGTATCTGTATACTCGCACTGTCACGCTGAATTGATGCGTCCATGCACACATTACATGAAAACGTTATCTCTCATGATATTCCATGTGGCGCTGTTCTTATTTTCCACCACAAGTGAACATTACTTTCCATATCTCACGATCATGCTTGTTCTGCACGGTGTGATTTGAGATGCATATTCTGAACGAACAGATGAGTGAACCTATTCTTGCACAATTTACACGAAATATACCGTTCTCCACTGTGCACTCTCAGTTGTGTCTTAAGGATATATCCTTTAGCGAAAGATTTCTTACATACTTCGCAAGAAAAGGGTCTTCCTCCACTGTGTATTAGGAGTTGTATTTTTAGGTTATGGAGATGAGTGAACCGTTTCTTACACACATCGCACGAGAACGGTCGCTCTCCAATGTGTGCCTTGAGATGCCTGTTTAAGGTAGATCTTTTTGCTAAAGTTTTCTTAAACACACTTTGCACGAAAAGGATGTTCTCAATTGTGAACTCTGAGGTGTGTGTTTAGGTTAGAGCGCTGGGCGAACGTTTTCTTACACAATTCGCAAGAAAATGGACGATCTGCAGTGTGCACTCTGGTATGGCTGTGAAGACTGGAGTGAGTACTGAACTTCTTCTTGCAAACTTTGCAAGAAAAACACTCTCTGAGACCACTTGATTCTTGTAGTACACTATGCTTAGGAGTTAACTTTGTGACACATATTTCACAACTAGACAATTTTTCTCTGCTACTTCCACTTGCATGTCCCAACAAATTATTCCCACGAGACAATGACTTCTTATATATTTCGCAAGAATCGAATTTTTCTTCTCTGTTTAACAATTCTCTTCCCTGTTCACGAAGAATTTCCTTGGCATTAATATCATTTTAATGACATGTGTTGGTTCAGTATTTGCTGAATATAATATAACACTCTGAAAGAAACAGAAATGCTTTCAGATCCAGAATTGGTGTTGGATTCGGAGTCATTTTGCACTATTACAATTGACACCTTTACTGAAACTGTTACTGAAGGAGAAACCAAGTTTACATTGGGTCCAAAATACTAGGATGTGTCTCCCTGTTTAAGTGGAAATGTTGTATGCGGCTCAAGCAATGCTACGCTTTATTTAACCCAGTGAGTTAAACTGGGCCTGCCACCGACTGGAATTATATTCAAGAGAAGAATCACCCTTTGCCTGGTATGTGTAATAATTTTACAGAAATATTTCATGAAATTCTTACTGGTTTAGAGCACTTTCAAAGGTTGTAAAATGATATTCCTGCATATAAAGATAAATCGTGTGATCCTATTGTACTGCACAACACCTTACGTTTGTGCTGAGACCTCTAGGATCGTAGCCGCTTAGAAAGCCAAGACAGAACTGCAAGAGTAATAAGAGACTGGATATTTTTTTCCCTTGGCACTACATCTCCGGTGGGCATAGGTCTACCTCCATGAACTTCTCCGTTAACTTCGGTTTTTGTAAATCTAACACATTCGGTAGGACTCCTTGTGCCGGTGATCAGCTCGTCACAAGGCCTCTCCATGTACACAAACACAGGAAAACGCACACACATAAAGAAAACATCCGTGGCCTGAGTGGGATTCGAAACCACCATCCCGGTTTCCAAGCGATCGAAGAGAGTACATGCCTTAGACCGCACGGCCACCGTGGGCGGCTGACTGGATATTAGCGAAACAAAATTTCAGGACGTGTCTTAGTGTGAAGCGAATGTGTGTTGTTCCTAAGTGTTTTTAAATTTCGGTTGTAACACGGAGGTCAGTAAGACTACGTGGATGTGTGGTTTATAGAGATCCATCACACACACACATAGTGAAATATAATGTAAAAAACTGCACTTAATTTGGTTACCTGGCACATGTGGTTTAGATGAAGACAAATATGATTGGAAGAAACCTAGTAATACAAATGCTTCTGCTATAAATTTATAATTGGACGAACAACAGATACAGCCTGATTCTTCAAAGCAGGAAATGTCCAGTCAACTCGTGTCAGAATTATTTTTGGGACTCGAGTTGCTAAGGAATTCAACGTCCTTCGCAATCTCTCAAGGCGTACTTTTTCACTTGCTATTCTTCTGTTTTTAGTCTTCTCTTTCTGTTGCTCTGTGGTGAACACACATGAAGATCAGACTCTGACACACAGGAGAGTGCAATGAAATGCATCACTGCAATATCAGAAAATGAAGCAATAAAATTTGATATGATATTCCAATACATGACTGGGAAAGTGTGCACCCCTGCTATTGACAATTCCAGTTCTTTTAAATTAATTACAGATTATGCTACGGCAATGCGTATTTACATATGAATACGTTTTTCAACAGGTTCTATTGCGTTACACTGAAGCGCAGGTAGTAAAATTTAACTGCTATTCGTATGCAAAATTTTTCAGTCTTTTCGCCAGATATATGACATAGAGCCGTTGAGAACTTAAATGTTGAAATGGAGTAATTAAGGTGCTGTTCGAAGACAAACTTCAAGTTAAGTTGATTCGGAAGAGCTCTATCTTTAGACAGAGGTTCTTCAGTCGGGAAACCGGTGGTTCTATCCCGACAGGAGCATTGTGCTTTCTCTCCACAGCGTCAAAATCGGGACTAAGACTAACCGAGACCATCGTCTATTTGGTAGAGGAGGATATTCCCACGGGGGTAAATAGGTTAGGTCTTGGAGCTGATCACTCGTGTCCATTTAGTTCCAATTTCAAAAACGGTGGAGACATACCTCCATTGCCACATGTACATTCATGGTTTACTGCTTGATTAATTAAACACAGAGACAGCTTTACATTTTTCTACCAGATAATTCTGTATACAAACCAAAATTCGAAATATTAGCAAAATTAAAAATCTAAGTTACATGCAAAATTCTTCGGTCACCACACTTCCAAATGTAATCATTAGAGTGCAGAACAAATACTGAAACTATAGCAAAATTTCTGTATATAATTTCTATATATAAATTCTGTCATCGTGAGAATGAAATTATTGATATATGTTATCAATTGCAATGGTTACAAAAATGGAATCGCGCACAAACACATGTCATCGATTTTCAAGATGCTAGTCAACCTGGGTACCACCTAAGTCAACACAGGTTTGCAGACGCAATGCAACATTTTCACACGCCTTTCTACACATATTCACCGGAACGTTGTTGAACTCCTGAACAATCACCTCACGCAGATATTTCACACCGTCAATTTGATTAGCGTACATCTTGTCTTTGATGTAACCCCAAAGGAAAATGTCTGGTTGGGTGATGTGGGTGATTGGGCTGGCCAGATCACAGGTCCTCGACGGCCAATCCAGCATTGAGGAAAAACTTGATGTAAGAACGCCCGAACAATATTGGCGATCTGTGGTGTTGCCCCATCTTGCTCTCATCATAGTTCATCAAAGTTCTCTCTCATCTGATGTTCTGGGATGACACTTTCCCTCATCAACTTTAGGTAGGTTTCCCCCGTGACGCAACCTTCAAGGAAGAACGGGCCAATTACTCCTTCGTATGTCACGCCGCCAAACAACTACACTTTCTGGGACTGGAAATCGTATTCAATGGAGGCACTGCGGTTCTCTGGCCGCCAAAACACGCAGTTGTGTCTGTTGACCAATTCTGATGTGTGGAATTTTGCCTCATCAATCCAGACAATATTCCGGATAAGGTCAGGGTTCTCCTGTAACTTGGTCAGCATCAATTCGGCGAACTCAAGTCGTCTGTCGAAGTCGTCCTCGTTAAGAACACGAATAATCCGTGGATGGTATGGCGCCAGCTTCATGTCATTCAAAACTCACCGCAAACTTGTCCTCGAAATGTCCAGTAGGGCCGACAAATGGCGGGTAGACTTCGATTTCGGAGGAGATGATGCCAGTTCCGCAGCAACACGTGCTTGTGTGTCAGCATGTCAGTAGTTCGGACAGTTCTCGTCTGACCAGGATGCTTGGGATTCAAAGCACTGGCAGTTTCATGAAACTGCTTGTTTATTCGGATGATTGTGTCCCTGTGGACTCCTGGCGGTCAAATTCTTCCAACATCCTGCCCTGGTTTTCTGATACATTGTTAGTAACGGAGAAAGGGCGCACACATTTTACTCTCTGCTCGATAGATAACCGTCTACCGGCCATGACGTTTCCTCGATGCGCACTAAGTAGGCAGAGTATTGACCTCGTTCACAGCATAACGTATGGTACTGCATCTATCGACAATAAAGGTACTTTCCCATTATCCCATGTGTTGGATTGGTTAATTATTAATGATAAAAATCTGCCTAATTGGGTCTGGCCCACTCTGTAGTATAATATCTTCACTATAAGGGCAAAATCATGATGTAAACTTGTTTGTTCCCAACATCATGTACATAAAACGGTCACCATCTTACGTTCTGCACAGACATCGTTAACGTACATATTACTTAACTTTAGCCCGTATACAGAAGGGACATAAATGTAAAGGAATACACCCGAGATGCAATCCTAACTGCTAATGCCAAGTTTCATCTTATTAGGTTGCTTGGTTTCTGTTAGGATTTTAACACACAAAGTAAGACACATTTCTTCAATTCATTAGATGATCTTAAATGCCAAATTTCTCTAAATAAGCAACTGCCATTTCTGGTTGCCGTTTCTAGGGATGACCTATCTACTGAGACACTCATATATTCTAACACTATTTCAATGAATTTATAATTCAGTAATACTGCGAATTTGTTTTGAAAATTCAGTATCTCTTCAACGAGACATTGAAAACATGAATGTTAGTAAAAATTCAAAACGTGATTTATAAAACCAGGAAACTCAATCAGAAAATTAATTTTGAAACTTCTGGGGTTGCATATTTCTTCTTACTCCTCTCATAATCGGACAAATTTTAGGCACAAAGACATATTAAAAACTGAAAGAAAAATAGAGTTAATTTTGAAGGGAAGTTACGAGTCCTGTTATGACCTCAGTAATTCTGAGCGCTCTCCTATACAATTATGTGTTCTGGAGCTGGTGATTTCCGATAATCATCCACTCAACTGGAGCAGAGTGTGCCATTACTTGGGTGTTAAGGCAACTGCGTATCAAGAGAGAAACAGGAGTTACATCTGGATTACATATTATTTCCAGAAGTTGAGAACTCTTCTCTTGTGTGGTGTGGAATATTTTGGTTGATGTTTGCCTTGGTCCAAAGTGTCCTACTCTCTCCATCTTCAGGGTAGAATAAGCACTTCCTCAGCAAATTTGAGATAGTTCGTTAATCCGTATATTCGATAACATTTTCAAGGCTATACGTCGTCACATTCAAGAAGACGGTAATAATCATATTCAACGCAGTCAGAACCAAACATTTCACGTACTTTTGCGATGTTGTATATGTCGTTGACACTGTAACGCGAGAGATATTCAGAAAGTAACCTCCGTTTAAATTAAGAAAATAATGAAGGAGCGGGGAGAGCTGACGCATGCGAAGTAGCGTCACAAAGCTGATCACTTTCTGTTTGTTTTTTCTCTACATATTGAGCTCTTATGTGCCCTGCGAATTATAATTCGGCCAGATACGAAAATCGCACTTTTAACCACTTTCTTCGTGATTGTACAAGGGTGCTGCAAAAGTATATGTGAATAATACGCTGCTTACGGCCAAAATATAATGAGTGAAGAATCTATAGATCAATGTCCAAAGGTGGTCGAAGATATGTTCACAAATGAAACACAGAGAATAGCTTCAGCATGAATTCTTCAGAGAAATATAAAACATATTTAGCGATGAAATTCTCAATCACTCCGTATGAGTAACTGGCGTGGAAGCTTGTGTTCCATTTGTGTATATTGTAACCAAAGTGCAGTCAAAGCAGCGGATGCACACAAATTCACCAAACATGCCGAAAAAGTTCGAACAAACCTTGTTTGCCAGGGAACTGATGACATCTGTTTTCTGGGACATGAAATGCGTTTTGATGGTGCAACCATAATAACTGTAGAAATGTATTGCTAAGCACTAAATTAAAAATAAAACCATTCAAAATAAAAGGCGAGGAATGCTGATATCCGGTGTAGTGCTCCTCCCCGAAAATGCACGTCAACATACGAGTACAGTTGCTCGCACTCGAGCAATGGAGGAGCATTTGTACTGGGAGTTGTCTCACCACCCGCCTCACATCCCTGATCTCGCTCCGAGGAACTATCACCTGTTTACCGGTCTGAAGAGCTGGTTACGCGTTTATATAATGTTAAAAAATGTTCCTGAATTCACAGTCGGCACACTCAGTTGACACAGTCATACAGATATTTATTCACAGACACCCTAATGTCATCAATTCCATCATTAACTACTTTGAGAAGTATTTATGTTTCTTGTCATATAAGACATTTTCATATTGCTTATTTTATTAACATCTAATCGGATTATAATTCCCGAAATCCTGTCGTACATATCTATTTTAAACAAAGGATTTCACTTAGCTGCTGAATATATTTTATTGCTTGGACCCAAATTGCGTAAAATAAACTCGATGGGCAGCAAATTCTTTCTCCTGAAATATCCCCGGATCATTCAGTCTTCACTGCAACACTGTATTGATGTTGATGGCCACCACTTCGAGCGAGTATTATAATACAGTGGAGCATGTAGATCCGTTATTGAATAAGGCCTTCTCAAAGAATCTGGATTCCACAGTAACGCAACAATAGAGGAGTTGTTATAAATATTGTTTTCTTTGCAGTCTTTCCGAAATATTATAAGGAGGATAACAGGAGCTAAAGATCAGAGAGACTGAGGTCCCCTGAGGCTCTGCTTATATTGAATGAACGAAATATCCCCTTCGTCAATCATGTAAAATATTTGAGTGTAATCTTCGATTAGAGGGTTACATAGAGATTGCACATAGAAATGATTGAAGCCAAGTACTTCAGAACATTTATTAGAAATTACTCCCTATTCATAAGTGAGCGTTTAAGCGCCAAAATTAAACTAACCCTCCACAACGCACTGATCAGTTCATTAATGGCTTATGCTTGCCACCCTTGCGATTTAACGGCAGACACCCACCTTCCGAAGTTATAGCGCCTACAAAACGAATTTCTCAGCGCCATTCGAAATATTCCAAGGTGCACACCTGTCCGCGATTTGCACATGAATTTCAACTTTCGCTTTGTAGAGGATTATAAGACAACTGTGCAGGCAACAATCAGAAGTCATACAAAATCTTGAGAATGAACATGTTCGTGGTACAGGATAAGGCTTAGCCGGCTGTAGAACATATAAGAGGCTTAAACCTTGCGCTGGTTAAGCTTAAGACTGTTCACTCTTCTAAGCTGCTGTTGTAGAGCAAGATACGAAAAATAGGGTTGATTTTTTTTGCAAAGCCTCTACTTACAGAGGACTCACATATAGCGCAAAAGGAATTCGGATCGTGAGTCTCTATTATTTTGACGCCAAGGCGAAATGATTGGCGGTAAACAGCTAGCCGTGATAAGATTTTGACGTCGACTTTTACAGGTCATAGTTTTGTGATATTTCCTGGACATTAACGAAGCTAGCATGGAAACCGAAGGCTCACAATTATTGGAAGCCTTTGCCATGGAACGACTGGTGAAGACGCAGTAGAGTGAAAAGACTTAACGTGCGCTGTTGTTATTTTTAAAGTATGGAGAACAGCGATGGCGCTATAATTAAGTGAAATGACAAGTCCTGTATTCATATTATCAGCAAATCAAATCACAAATCTAACACTGCCAGTTGTCACTCCCACTAGTGAAGACACAGTTCTGCTTTTCATTTTTTATTTTGAATTTCCTGGCGAAATAAAGGGTGTCGCGATTGGTTAAGGGCTGTACGACGGAAAGGTGTCTGGGCAGTGTCAAGAATTTTTACTTCTCCGTGTCGTCTAGAACGGCTCTGGGGTCGACCCAACCTCCAATACAAAGTGTACTTGGAGCTCTCTCCCAGGGAGTAAAGAGGCCTAGACTTGAATCTTGTCGCTCCAAGTAATGCCGAGTTCAAAGAAATGTAGGTCTATACATCAACACCCCCATACGCCTTCATGGTTTAGTGCTTAATTGGTTAAGATCAGGGATAGCTTTTAAACTTATTTATTCAAATTTTAAGCACAAACCTTCAATTCCCTTCAAAGTACTCTCCACTTACACTAATACACTTGTCTAATCTTTTATTCCATTTTTCAAAACATTGTTTAAATTCATCTTCTGAGATGCTTGAGAGCGCCTCCGTCGTTTTTTTCCTTCACCTCAGCAACATCAGCCAAAGGCTGAAAAAATTTCGATCATTTCGGGACTCTTCTTTCAAAGCACCGCATGCTTCCACGCGACCTTGTTTTTGTTCAGCAGTCAGCAGTCGTGGCACGAATTTCGCAG
>NW_019726230.1:87553-95517 GCF_002891405.2 Cryptotermes secundus
GACAGCTCCACAATTTCTTCAATGGTCCGTCGTCGATCTTCCTTGATGATTTCACGAATTTTTTCAACATTTTCATGTGTTCGGGCCATTGCAAAAACGACGATCATACAGAACAGTTGTCACTATAAACTCTGCCGAAACTAGTCCTTACCTTCTGAAGCAACGGTAGTCGGCTTATCGACTCAGGAATGTTAGCTCTATGCGCTCATAGCGGCAAAACGCGGTACTACAAAAGCTCTGCCCACAAAAAAAAATTAGTTCGGTTTCTTTTGGATAACCCATCGTATGTCTGACATGACACGGACCGCATATGAACCACCTCGTGTAACAAATTTTGAATCCACCGGGATATGAAGTCAGAAGAGACGGCATTATGTAGACTACGGCTCAGTAAACACGTAAAGACGGCAACATGCAAGCAGCAAAAAAGAAGAAATATTGACAGACACAGACAAAAAACAATATGGGGAATACAAATTCTTCCTTCAGTTCTTCCAAAATGAAGAATTTAGGCTAAAATAACTCAAATTGTATATCTAACTAAAGTCTAAACATCATTATGAAGAGCTTGTACGGAGACGCGTTTGTGATAATATCTGCAAGTTCCATTTTAAGCAGTGGCAATTTTGATGGTAAAACAATATTTCTGGAGATAAAGCAGGATTCACCGTCTGCCAGTACAGCTTGCAGGAATCTGTAAACACGGTACACAGTTACATTAGGACTGGCCCGTGGGTATCAAAACACAATACACTTGGAAGCAGGAATCCGTGTCTCACCGGTCACTAATGAAAATAAAATAGAGCGGGGATTTATTACACAGGCCAACAGCTGTTTTGGTGCCGGGGTATTTGGAGCTGATTTCATATGAATTTGATGCCCTGAATTCAAATATGGCATTAGTTTTTGCCTAGGAGCTCAAATTTTTAAGATATAACATTTTGGTGAAATATACGTTACACTATTTTAAGTTAAATCAGTGGATCAAANGTCCTAATTCACAGCTAAAAATATTTCTCAATTACGAAATATTCTGTTCAGTAATGTTTAGGGAAATTGTCGTAGCTTATCCTGAGAATCATATAAAACCCATAATATATTCTTTAGACAAAACCCAAATTTTCTATAGTGTTAAAAGTCATAATATATACACAGATAGTTAAAAATAGTTAAACGTATAGTACTCACTAAAATAAACGAATATTCCCAGTCTAATGTGTCCACGAACCTGAGCCTACTCAGATAGGCTCGATGTTCATCTGATCCCTGCAGCAGGATCTGCACGTAGATCCCATGCATTTCCAAACGACTTTCAGCTCTTTAGCGCACAGATTTACGCATTGATTCCGACAATTATAGCTTCACTCCAATCCCCAGACCGGAATTCTGTGCTCTTTGCTCTGATACCTCGAAATCAGTGATCGACACTGAGTACACAGAACATTTCGTGTGTCCCCAACCAAAATACAGGAATCTGAGATCATAGAATCGTGAAAGACAACTATCAGGACCTTCGCATGTTACCACACTTCATTGAAAGTCTGGCTGTGTTGGTGTCTGACAATGTAGATAAATGAGGTGGTGTCCTATCAAGCATGATGGACACGTCTTATCCTTGCGAAGTGGAACATATTACAAGACTAACCGGTAAATCACTCATCAATCAAGTCGGTGCACTGCACCCGCTAGTCTGCTAGGAAAGACAAGTGGTCATAAGATTCCATCATCTAAGGAGCCCTCCTAGCCCTGGCACCCATATATGAGCAAACATTGATTCCTGGAAACATGTTGACAGGGCCCTGTTTTATTCATTTAATTTGGTACTATATACCTTACGTTTTTAAACATCATAATCTGTAATTTCGTGTATCGTTCCATACCCCACCACTACCTACTTCCTGCTGCGTCCCTTTCCTTCTATAACATAGCTTCATCATCTTCTACTCCCTTGTCCTCCTTCATTGTCATGGCCTCCTGAATCCTTTCCAATGCTCTCTCTGTCTCTCCAGCGTTGCACCCAACAGCGTTTCGGCCAAATACTTTTGTGTTTAATTAGCTACGCAGTTTGTTTCTGAGCAGCACAAACGCCTGTGCCCTGATTTCGGTTTGTAAAATTGCTGTAATTTTCCTTGGACTGTACCTGTATTATTATTGTTATTAATGTAACATGCATAACAAACAATGGGGAGATAAACATCTCGCATAATCGCACTTAACCATATGACGAATATTTATAGCTCGTTGCTAGGCAACACTCAACGCGCCAATGGACTGGCGAGGTAGAAATACACGTGACATCATTTCTATGTGGATTTCCTTATGCAACAATAGGACTGTGTTCTTTATGCGTGGTCGATTCGGAGGCTATATAACAACAGTTTTCAATTTAAGTGAAATAATTCAGAATTCTGATTTCTGAGTTCTCGGTGGAAGATAGCTAAGAATTGTTCGTCGTGTGAAGATATGGCGTGATTAGAAGAATATATTTATGTGTAATATTTGGAGTGCGTGATTCAGTGAGAGTGTTATAGTTCCTGTGTTCTAGTTGTAGTACCAGGAGGGGACTATTTTGTGTTTGTATATAACACTGAATAATAAAGTGTAGAAACCATGAAAGCTCTGTGATTACGTGTAATTAATTTTGCTGCATATAAGAAGTAAATTAACCCATTCATCAAACCCTGAACCCGCGTAATTTGTCACTGATACACGTGACAATATTATTATTAGGATTATTATATAAATTCGTCCATTCATTCGTCGTATTTTATTCATTTGGCTTGCCTAATTGATGAGCGTAAATTCTCCATTACTTGTACATGTCTTCTAGTCCCTACTTGTGTCTGTGACCCTAACATGTCTTTCCTTCTATTTAAATACTAAACAATGACACAATGTTCTGGAATCTTCCCCTTCAAGGATATTCTCGAAACCTCTTGATGCATGACGTCGAAATCGGTCAGCGGAATGGAAGATATGTTATACACCGTTGGACTCTTCGGGACAAAGAGACATCAGGAGTTAGCGATGTGATTAGTACTCGTAATTGGATTTATTAAGAAGCTATAGGTCGTAACAACAATTAGTTATTAAACTATTTATGCTTAAGAAAATATACAGTTATTCCAAAATTATCTTCCCCTAATTTAAACGTCTATTTGTGTGGGTAGGATCTACAGAAAGTATAGTTCCATCTATTCTTCCGTGTCGGACCATGTTTAGAGGTCTGTTGTCTGGCAACGCAATGACCAATCCGTTATAATATTTATCCTTATAAAATAATAGCTGTTAGGATGTAAATAGATTATGATTGGAAACAAGGAAGATGATAAAATTCTTTACACTGGAATAATAAACCCAGTTACATCAGATGAACACCGGTTCAATAAAACACATAAACAGCGAAAAACTTTTCGGCATGAACCAAGGAAATCACAGACGGAAACCGAATCCGAAGGTAACTATACTATTCCAAAATTAAATTACATAAACCCAATATACCAATCAGGCTTCCAATAAACAATACTGAGTTAATGAACTTAAAGTAGCTAATTTAATTGTAAAAGTTCAATGAGTGTACAGAAAATATTAAAAATTTGAAATTAAATCTTGAACACATCCTCATAACAATAAACAGAGAAGATTGATTTGTGATATTCCTCTAATAGAAAGAAAGGAAACTTCAAAGAGTTTAAGAGAACTTATAGGAAAAAATACGAAATGAATGCGAGTGTATGTGAGGATATAAATGTGACAGAACTGGCCCGAAACATATCAGACGGTAAAACATTTACATTCTCTAACCAAAGGAATTCTTGGAGCAAAACAGATTATTGTACACGCCATAATTCAATTGAGACAATAAATATATTTTCATAGAAATGCAAAATTTTGTATATATCTCTAGAATCACACTTTCGCGTTGAATGGATGCTTTCTCTCTCTCATGATATTCCGCGTGACACCTATTTAATTTTCAGCAGAGAGTAGACAGTCCCTCCATAACTCACGATCATGCTTATCCTTCACTGTGTGATTTGAGATGCATATTCAGAATGAAGCGATGAGTTAACTCTTTCTTGCACACTTTGCATGTTAACGGTAGTTATCCACAGTGTACTCTGAGATGCGTGTTTAGGTTAGAGCGCTGAGCGAACCTTTTCTTACACACTTTGCATGAAAAAGGCCGTTCTCCGCTGTGTGTTCTTAGATGGGTGTTTTGGTTCGAGAGGTAAGCGAAAGTTTTCTTACATATTTTGCACGAAATAGGCCGTTCTCCACTGTGCACTCTGAGATGATTCTTCAGGCTAAACTTCTCAGCGAAAGCCTTCTTACACAATTCGCAAAAAAATTACCGTTCTCCAATGTGTACCCTGTACAACGAGATATTTTTTCTCTGCTGCCTCCACTTGTATGTCCGGATAGAATATATCTACGGGGGAATGATTTCTTCCATATCTCGCACGTATGAACGTCATTTTCTCTGTGTAACTCTGGCAATTCCGCACTCTGTTCACAACGAAGTTCCTCTGCATTAACATCCTTATTGAAGTGCGTTGTTGAAATTAATTCAACGTTATGCAGTTATGTATAGGAATTCTTTGAAACCATTGTTGATTAATAACATTCCGGGACATTTGTAAAATATCTCCTTCCGTTCCATGAGTAGCAAAATTTCCTTACTCCATAGCCTGTTGGTTTATTTTTATAGCAATTAAATTATAATGTAATTACATCAGTAGATGTTAAGTGGAATATAATTTTTTGAAATTTTCTAATTTTAAATTCTAGTTCACTCAACGTTGCCGTTATTGATGAAGCAAACCTCTGTCTCTCTCACTAAGAACAGTACATACCATTTGCTATTCAAGAACCAAGGAAATCACATAAGAAAGCTGAATCCGAAGGTAACTACACTATTCTAAAACTGAAATATAAACCTACTAGACAATTCATTCCTTCAAATAAACAATGATGAATTCACGCAAGAACACAAGTTAAGGTAATTATGAAAATTCAATGAAATGAAATGAAAAAAAAAAAAAAAAAAATGTGAAATTAAATTTTGGACGTATGTTTGTAACAGTGGACAGAGAAGATTGATGTGTTGAATTTTCCTGTAGTACAATCAAATAAATCTTAAAAAATGAATAAAACCAATAGAAATTCTAAAAGATAAGAGTACATTACTAAAACGAGTATTAGTGAAGGAAACAATGATTAATGATTTAAAAATGTGAAACAACTGGCACCGAAACTTATCACATAGTAAAACATTCAGGTTCTGTAACCAGATACATTCTTGAAGTAAAATATGACAATTTAAACAGAATAATTTAGTTGATACAATAAATATATTTTCATAGAAATGCAAAATTCAGAATATATCTGTAAACTCGCACTGTCACTTTGAATTAATGCTTTCTTGCACACATTACACGAAAGCGTTATCTTCCATGATATTCCATGTGACGCCTTTCTTGTTTTCCGCCACAAGTGAACATTCCCTTCCATATCTCACAATCATGCTAGTTCTGCACTGTGTGATTTGAGATGCATATTCAGAACGAAGCGGCGAGTGAACCTTTTTCTTGCACAATTTACACGAAATATGCCATTCTCCACTGTGCACTCTCAGATGTTTCTTCAGGATATATCTATTAGCGAAAGTTTTCTTACACACTTCGCAAGAAAAGGGTCTTTCTCCACTGTATACACTGAGATGTATTTTTAGGTGATGGAGCTGAGTGAACCGTTTCTTACACAAATCGCACGAGAACGGTCGCTCTCCAATATGTTCCCTGAGATGCCTGTTTAAGTGAGAGTGTTGTGCGAAAGTTTTCTCACACAGTTCGCATGAAAATGATCATTCTCCATTGTGAATTCTGAGATGTGTGTTTAGGGTAGAGCGCTGGGCGAACGATTTCTTACACACTTTGCACGTAAAAGTTCGTTCTCCATTGTGAACTCAGAGATGGGTGTTTAGGTTAGAGCGCTGAGCGAACGATTTCTTACACACTTCGCAAGAAAATGACCGTTCTACACTGTGCATTCTGAGATGCGTGTTAGGGTTACAGAGTTTGGCGAACGATTTCCTTCACACTTCGCAAGAAAATGGCAGTTCTCCATTGTGAATTCTCAGATGTGTGTTTAGGTTAGAGCGCTTGGCGAACGTTTTGTTACACATTTTGCACGAAAAAGGCCGTTCTCCACTGTGAACCCTGAAATGATTGTTTAGGTAAGAGCGCAGGGCGAATATTTTGTTACACACTTCGCACGAGAACGGCCGTCCTGCAGGGTGCACTCTGGTATGATTGTATAAATTAGTGTGACTAGTGACTTTCTTGCTATCTTCGCAGGAAAGAATTCACTGCGACTACTTGATCCTTGTACTGCACTATACTTCGGAGATAACGATCTGACACACATTTCACAACGAGACACTGTTTCTCTGTTGCTTCCACTTGCACGTCCCAATAAATTCCTACGACACAATGACTTCTTACATATCTCGCAAGTATCGAAGTTTTCTTCTGTGTTTAACAATTCTGCTCCCTGTTCACGAAGAAGTTCTTTGGCATTAACGTCCTTAATAGCATGTGTTGTTTCATTATTTGCTGTATTTAATTGAACACTCTGAAAGAAACAGAAATGCTATCAGATCCTGCAGCGGAGTTGACCTCGGAGACATTTTGCAGTATTACACACCTGACACTTTTACAAATATTGTTACATAAGGAGAAACCAAGATGATACAAAATTTTGTTCCAACTTGGTTCTCAAAATTTACTAATCGAAACATAAATTTCTCTAAGTAAATATTAGAATGTGTCTGTCAGTTTAAGTGGTAATGTTGCAAGGCGCACACGCCATGCTACGCTTTAGTTAACCAAGTAACTTAAACTGGTCGTGCCACCGACTGGAATTATTTGCGAGAGAAGAAACGTCCTTTGCCTCTTATGTGTAAGAATTTTACAGATATATTTCTTGAAATTCTTACTGGTATTGAGCAGGTTAAACCACGTGAAAATGATATTCCTCTACATAAAGTTAAATCGTATGATCCTGTTGTACAGCAAAGGTCTTATTTTGCCTTTTGCCTTTATGCCCTCTATGTGTAACTTCGGTCACTGTTGCGCCGCAATTTTGAGACTAGAAATCAAAATGCATTGCCTAAATGTTTCAAGACTTGCGACAAACGTTTTACAGCAATTACATTAATATGTCAACACCTGGACTGGCAATCTAGGTTAAGAATGCCTGATTTAGCAGCGTACGCAATAGCACTTCTGCAAGTTGCGTTGGAGGGACACTGGATTAAAGGATAATATTGTTAAATAAGCAGCAAAGAGGACCACGAGCCCACCCACAGCCAAAAGGTAGCCAATGGAAACCCTCCACCCCGAAATTGAGGACGAAAGGAGGAGTTAACCTCCCTCTTTCGTCAACCACAGAGTCAACATGTTAAAGATATAAATTACTGAATTGAGGAGACTTAGGGATCTGATCTAAAACGTAATAACCAGTTGTCAGCCGGAGGCCCTATCCGATATGTGTGCCACGAGATGGTGGATGGCGACATTTATCTGCATCTGCGTACGCAATAGCACTTCTGCAAGTTGCGTTGGAGGGACACTGGAGTAAAGGATAATATTGTTAAATAAGCAGCAAAGAGGANTAAGTGAAGACATTGTTAAGAGATTTGTTGTAGGGTTTGTAAAGTGTGGAAACCCGTGATATTGTGATAATTAATTGTAGCCGTTATTTGTAGATTGTTAAATAAACCCAATTAACCATCTCTACGGCGTCTTCAGTAACGTAAACACGTTACATTGGTGTCAGAAGTGGGATCAGTAACGAGAAAACACGTTACATTGGTGTCAGAAGTGGGATCAGTAACGAGAAAACACGTTACACTGGTGTCAGAAGTGGGATCAGTAACGAGAAAACACGTTACAATATTT
>NW_019726230.1:96386-102022 GCF_002891405.2 Cryptotermes secundus
TATTAAAGATATAAATTACTGAATTGAGGAGACTTAGGGATCTGATCTAAAACATAATAACCAGTTGTCAGCCGGAGGCCCTATCCGATATGTGTGCCACGAGATGGTGGATGGCGACATTTATCAGCATTTCTAGTACAAGTAAGTCTCTTTGCTCATATAAGCCATGCTTTTAAACATTAGTGTGATAAAAGTGTTGTTGTGTGATCTCAAAGTACAGTCTCCAGTAACCCCAGCGAGAGCCAGGGTAGAATAGGGTAGAAATTATAATCGTCCAATTTCGCTCTCCATTTATTTTTTTGATTTTCATTTAGTTAGATGAGTATTAAAAATAGTAAGTTACAGTAAGGAACTAGATGGACATAGACCTGTTTATGTATTTAGGTGGTTAAACCATTAGTTTTAACACATATGTAAGAGCCAGGCAGACAGGAAGACTCCCTGCTGAGTCTCCTTGGGATANGCCGTCCACAACCGATCCCGAGAAATCATAACCAAGACAGCCGACGGCAGCCGAGTGCAGCGAAGAGCCTAACTATAAGGATGGCGACGGACTAAATTCGTAATATTTTCTCACTCCCCCAGGGGTGTTACTATTCAACTCCTTCTTCTTTATTGTCGCTACATGTTCCGGCCATCCTCAGGTGTACAAGTTGCTAAGATTAAGGAATCTGCTGTTCACTTTCTCTTATGCAGTTGCCTCAGTTTACTTATAATTACGCTGGTTAATCATCTGTTTTCATTTTGGTGTCCTTCAGCTCTACGTGTTTTGCTTCATTTGTAAAATTTGATGCGTCAAGTTAGAGTTTTCTTTTGTGCTGTATATGTATAGTTAGTTACTGTATATATGGTGTTACTTACGGTTTTGTTAGGTTTGTTGGCTGGCACTGTCTTGTCTGTTCTTGCTTATGGTGGTCCACCATCATTGTCTGTGTTTGTAGGTGTTTTCGTAACGTCGATTGTGTTGCTACCATAAGATGTAATGTGTGTTGTATGCTGCTCTCGGGTGTTTGTTTCCTGTAATGCTTAGAATTCCGGTCACGGTAGCCGAGCGTTCTAAGGCATGTACTGTCTTCGCTCGCTCGGAAGCCGGGATCGTGGGTTCGAATCCCACTCAGAGCATGGATGTTGTTGTGCATTCTTCTGTCTTTGTCTACAGATAGAGTCCTTGCGACGGGCTGATCACTCGCCCAAGGAGTCCTACCAAGGTCAAGGTCATGTTACAACTGACGGTCAGTCTGTCTGTCTTGGTGTCGAACCCCAGCTGGGGCTCATGACCAGATATTTCTTTTGAATGAAAGTTACTGTCCTGTCCATGTGTAGCGCCCTCTCTGACGAGAGGTCTGGTCTGTCATTTGTTCGTAGGAGTCCTACCGTATGTGTAAGATCTAGAAAAACCGAAGTGAACCGAGTTCATGGAGGTATTCGTATGCCTAGGCCCACTGGGGCTGTAGTGACAAAAGAAAAAAAATGTTTTGAATATTGAGTTATGTGTGTAGGTGTAAATCAATATAATATTGCAATATAATCACTTCATTATTACAGATTAGGCAAAGACGTTGAAGTCAAGGAAACGAAAGTTAAAGCAGATGGCTAAACCACTTAACTGGAATATATCCCTGGGGAAAGGCATAAGAGAAACGAAAAAGCATTACAGTGAACAGCAAATTCCATAATGAGAACAATATTTTCATGTGAAGATGGTCGGTTGGACCGACAGGATTCATTCATTCATCTGTAATCTGTCAAGGCGACAGGTCCACAGTCTCATCCAAAACAGATCCTCCACTTGATGCGATCTAGAGCTTTCTCCTTCAAATGAAAATATCCTCTTCTGTCCCCAAGGTCATCCAGCATCGTCTTACGTCTTCTTCCTCGACTTCTGGTCACTTCTATCCGTCCTTCATTCTTTCCTTCGATAACTTCTTTTAGAAAACAGTTACCGCGTAAGATATGACCAATCCAACTAGCCTTCCGTTTTCTTATTTCGTGTAGGATATTCCCCTGCTCACTGACTCTAACTAACACTTCTTCATTTCTCGCATAATCAGTCCAACTAATCTTCTCCATCCTTCTCCAACACCACATTTCGAAGCTTTCCAGGTGTTTCTGATCTACTGCCGTAAGTGTCCAAGTTTCAGCCCCATAGCAAGCGATGCTCCAAACGTAGGATTTCACTAGATTCTTTCTCAAATTTAAGTCCAATTTGCTGGTAAAAATTCTTCTTCTTGCTAAATGCAGCTTTTTCCATAGCAATGCAGGATTTAATTTCACACGTACACCTTCCATCATCTGTTAACAAGCTACCCAATTATTTAAAACATAGTGTCAAGAAAAAAAGACGGGTGAATAGAAACCGAAGTTGCATATAGACAGTATTAGAGCAAAAGGCATAGTCACTTATTCCTGTACATTTGCAAAAATCTGGGATAGCCTTGATACTTAAAAATTCTTACCCTGTGATTATTAGTTTGGATTTTATTAATTGATATTAATTAATAATATAACTGCGCCTCTCTCTTCAATTTAGTTGCATGTAAAAAGCGTTGCTACTTTAAGAAAAAGACGGGCTTTGTAATTTGGAACTGGGGGATACATATGCATACCGTATAATTGTGCTAAAACCTTTAGGAACGTAACCTCGTATAACACCAAGAGAGAACTGTGAGAGAATTAAGAGACTGGATATAAGCGGAACAAATTTTTGGGATGTGTCTTAAAGTGAAGCGAATGTCTATTGTGCCTAAGTGTTTTTAAATTTCGGTTGTAACATGAAGGTGAATAAGGTTACGTGGAAGGGACGGTTCTAGAGATCCATCACACACGGAGTGAACTGCAATGAAGATAAGTGCACATGATGTAGTTACCAGACACATAAAGTTCAGATGAAGAGAATGGAAGAACATGACAACAAAAAATGTTTCTGCTATAAATTTATAATTGGACCCACTACACTTACGCCATGATTCCTCAAAGCAGGAAATGTCCAGTCAACTCGTGTCAGAATTACTTTTGGGACTCGAGTTGCTAAGGAATGCAACGTCCTTCGCAATCTCTCAAGCGTTCTTCTTCACTTGCCATTCTTCTCTTGTTAGTCTTCTTCTTCTTCTGTTGTTCTGTGGCGAACACACATAAAGTTTAGACGCTGACACACCAGAGCGTGCAATGAAATAAATCACTCCGATGTCAGAGAATGAAGCAATAAAATTTGATATGATGTTCAAATACATAAATCGGAAAGTTTAGAACCATGTTATTGACATTTCCCGTGTTTTTAAATTAAATGCCTTCTATGCGATTGCAATGAGCATTTACATATGAATAGATCTTTCGACAGGTTCTATTGGGAGACACTGAAGCGCAGTTAGTATAAATTAACGGCTTTTCAATTCCGCGCCATAGCTCAAGCGGTTAGTCGCTGGCTTACCACCATGGCGGCCCGGGTTCGATCCCCGTTCTAATCAAGAGTTATTTTGGTGGACAAATTGGCACTGGGGCAAGTTTTCTCCAAGTGCTTCAGTTTCCCCTGCCAATCTTCATTGCATCAGTTGCTCCACAACCACCCTAAGCTATGATCTGGTGTTGATATAATAGGCCAGATATTGCAGCAATACAAGGGACTTAGTCCCACCCCACTAGAAATAAAAAATACAGAAGACTCACATTTGGCACAAAAGGAAGGATTCAATAACATGCGACACGTGCATTTGACGAAAGGCCAGGCATACGAGTATTCATAAGAGATAATCTATCTTCTCGTTAGAGAGGATGTTACGTAAAGACTATTGTAGCAAGGGCTCGATTGAAAGAGAAAATCATTCTGATCCTGAGTCTCAATTGTTTTGACGCCAAGACGAAGTAATTGGCTGTAAACAGCCAGTCGTAATAAGATTTTGACATCGACTTTTAGAGGTCATAGATGTGGGATATTTCCTGGACAGTAATGAAGCCAGCACGGAAACCGAAGGCTCTCCATTACTGGAAGCCTTTGCCATGGAACGACTGGTGAAGACACAGCTGACTGAAAAGACTGTTGTTATTTTTAAATTGTGGAGATCAGCGATGGCGCTATAATTAAGTGTAGTGACGAGTCCTGTTTTCATATGATCATAAATACAATTCATTAATTCAAACACTGCCAGTTGCCATTGCGATTTGTGAAGACACAGTTCTGCTTCTTTTATGTGTTATTTCGAATTACCTGGCGAAATAAAAGGTGTCGCGACTGGCAAACGGGCTTGACGACCGAGAGGTCCGTGTTCGAGTCTTTGTAGTGAAGAATTTTTACCTCTCCGTGTCGTCTAGGACGGCTCTGGGGTCTACCAAACCTCCTATACAATGCGTACTTGGAACTCTCTCCCCTGGAGTAAAGCGGCCGGGACTTGAAACTTGTCACTGCAATTAATGCCGAGTTCAAAAAATATATGTCTATACATCCACACCCCCATACGCCTTCATGGCCTAGTTCTTAGTTGGTTAAGCTCAGGGACAACTTTACCTTATCTTACATATAGAGTAATATATCTGACGTGACACGCACCGCATATGAACCACCTCGTCTAACAAATTGTGAATCCAACGGGATATGTATTTAGAAGAGACGGTACTAAGTAGGCTACGGCTTAGTACATACGCAAAGACGGCATCATGCAAGCAGCAAAAAAGTTATTTTGACAGACACAGACACAAAGACAGCAAGGGGAATTCAAATTACACCTTCAATTATTCCAAAATGAATAATGTATGCTAAAATACATCAAGTTGTATATTTCAATAAAGTTTTAACATCATAATGAACAGCATTGCTTGTACGAACACCCGCCTGTGAGGATATCTGCAAGTCACATTTAGCGCAGTGCCAGTTTTAATGGAAATACAATATTTCTGGAGATAAAGCAGGCTTCACCCTCTGCCAGTAAAGCTTGCAGGAATCTGCAAACACGGCACTCAGTTACATGGACGGGTGCGTGCATATCAAAACACAATAAATATGGAAGCAGACACTCCGGTCTCACCGAGCACTAATTTAAATAAAATAGAGCTGGGATATATTATCTACAGAGAAATACATACATATAAGATGTCAATCCCTTTCAATATGAGGAGCGATTTTTCACTTCAATCATTGATTCACACAAATTAAATATTGTGAACAAGGACCCAGGAATCTTAAGTTATTTGAGCGAACGAGAATTAAATATTTATGTCCTATTTCACGGCTACAAAATATTTCTCAATTAGGAAACATTCCGTTCACTAATGTTTAGGGAAATAATTGTAGCTTCTCCTGAGAATCATGTAAAGCCCATAATATTTTCTTNAAAGTACTCAATAAAATGAGCGAATATTCCCAGGCAAATGTGTCCACAAACCAGTGCCTACTCAGATATGGGCGATGTTCGTCTGATCCCTACAGCCGGTTCTGCATGTAGATCCCATGCATTTCAACAGAACTTTCANCTATACTCGTATATACAGATTGTTAAAATAGAATGTAAAGTAGAGAGTCGTCTTCTGGGTTTAGGCACCGTGTATTCTTCGTGTTGGCCGACGTTTCGGAGGAACGCAGCGCCTCCATCTTCAGAGCAGTTGAATGGCTGGAATGCGGAGAGCAGTAGCTACATTCCAGCCCAGCC
>NW_019726230.1:102162-114327 GCF_002891405.2 Cryptotermes secundus
AGGTGGTGCCCTATCAAGAATGAATGACATATCTGATCCTTGATCGGTGTGAAAAGGAACATGTTAAAGGAGTAACCGGTAAATCACTCAGAAAACAAAGACGGTGCACTGCACCTGCTAGTCTGCTAGGAAAGACATGTGGTCTTAAGATTCCATCATCTAAGGCGCCCTCCTAGACCCTGGCACACATATTTGAGCAAATATTATTTCCTGGAAACATGTTGACGGGGCCCTGTTTTATTCATTTAAATGGGTACTATACGCCTTACAGATTTTAATATCATCCTATGTAACTTCGTATATCGTCCCATGTCCCACCACTTCCTACGTCCTGCTGCGTCCCATTCCTTCTATACCATAGCTTCAACCTCTACTACTCCCTTGTCTTCCTTCAATGTCATGGTCTCCTGAGTCCGTTCCATTGCTCTCTCTGTCTCTCCAGGGTAGCAGCAAACAGCGTTCTTCGGCCAAATATTTTATACTTAATTAGATACATAGTTTGTTTCTGAGTAGCACAATCGACTGTGCCTGGATTTCGGTTTGTAAAATTACTGTAATTTCCCTTGGACTGTACCTGTATTATTATTGTTATTATATAACATGCATAACTAAGCAATGGAATGATAAACATCTCGCATAAACGCACTTAACCATAGGACGGATATTTATAGTTCTTTGCTAGGCAACACTCAGCGCGCCAAAGGATTGGCGAGGTAGAAATCACGTGACATGTTTGTATGTGGATTTCCTTATGCAACAGTAGGACTGTGTTCTGCGTCCTTGGTCGATTCGGAGGCTATATATCTACAGTTACAAATATAATAATTTTCAATTTTGAGTGACATAGTTCAGAGTTCTGACTTCTGAGTTCTCGGTGGATGATAGCTAAGGATTGTTCGTCGTGTGAAGACCTGGCGTTTTTAGAATAATCTATTCACGTGTAATATTTGGAGTACGTGATTCAGTGAGAATGTTGTAGTTCCTGTGTTCTAGTTGTAGTACCAGGAGGGGACCATTGTGTGTTTGTGTATAACACTGAATTATAAAGTGTAGAATCAGTGATAGCGCTGTGATTACGTGTAAATAATTGTGATGCATATAAGGAGTAAATAAACCTAGAAATTCAAACCCGAACCCGCGTAATTACGAGGGGCGTTCAAGTTCTAAGGTCTCCATTTTTTTTCTCAGGACTGGAAGCAGATAGACACATGCGGTTTAGTTTAAAATACATGTGCACTCTTTGTGAATGCGTGACAGAGATGGCAGCACTGTACAGCACACAGAACTCTAGTGCTGGCAGCGAGAGTGAGCAGTGTTTTCGATACTTAAAACGGCGACGTTTTCGTTACAATAACAGCGAGTAATCATTCGTTTTCTCCATTTGCGTGGCGTTACACGCATTAAAATTCATCGCCAGTTGAATGAGACATGTGGTGATGGTGTCATGAATGTGAAAAATGTACGTTTGTGGGTGTGACAGTTCAAAGAAGGCCGAATGTCGTGTGACAACGAATCAAAACAATCTCGGCCTTGCACCAGCTGGTCTGACAACATGTTCTACCGAGTTGAGAAAGTTGTTTTGGAGGATCGCCGATTGAGTGTGGAAAACATTGCCTCCAAAGTTGGCATTTCCGTGGGATCTGTGCACACAATCCTGCATGAAGACCTGCGAATGTCCTCCAGGTGGGTGCCACAAATGCTGGTGGACAACCACAAGGCTGTGCATGGCAATTTGCCAGGCGATGTTGACACGTGATGAAGGCATGAATGGGACTTTGTTTTCATCAGTTGTGACAATGGATGAGACATGGATGCCGTTTTTCAATCCTGAAACAAAGCGCGATTTTCCAGTGGTCAAAACAGACTTCTACAGAAGCGTTCATAGCGGCCATGGAATCAAGGTGTCGACGTTGTGAAAAATGTGTATGGCTGCAGGGAGATTACGTTGAAAAGTGACAGAAGTTTCAAATTGTTTGTATGGTTATTGTGTGAGAAAAAAATTGGAGACCTTAGAACTTGAACGCACAACTAATACACGTGACAATATTATTATTACGGTTATTACATTTATTCGTCCATTGACTCGTCGTATTTTATTCATTTGCTTGCCTTCGTGTCAGATATTGCCCACATTGCCCTGCGACGTCTTCAGCGGTAACTGATCCCTCGGTGCCCCGTTGCGGGTTAGCATGTCACCGCCAGGATAGCCCTGAAAAATACTTAACGGCGTTACATTCAATTTACCTACAGAAAGGAATGCGGATTTTCGTGTAAACTGTAGGTAACATTTTCTCGATTATACTCGAGCTCTGAATTCGTGAATAAGCATCATTATGATTTCCAAATGTCCAGTTTCATTGAAACCTGTACACGGTCTCTCGAGTTGTCCTATAAGGACAGACGGACTGCTGGATCAAATTTAATAGGCTTTCAGAAGGTTTTGAATCACACATAAAACAGGAATATTCTGAATGTAATATTCATTGCAAGCGTTCAGGCTCCTATTATGCAATCTTAAGTATATCAAGACTTTCGTAAAACAGTTCAAGCGGATTATTGCTCCTGAGGATTATCACTTCGAACATAATAATTACAATTATTTAAATAAAAGTAACAACAAATCGTGAAATGAGAAGAAGGAAAAATAGATGGCCGTGTTTTGTTAATTGCCAAAAATCAATGAATTCAACCGAAAACATTAAAAATATGAAACCAAATCCTGAACATATCTTCATACAAAGAACAGAGGAGATTGATGTGTGAATATTCCTGTAATACCATAAAACAAAACTTCAAAGAGATTAATACAACTTAGAATAATACGAAAGAACGAGCGTATGTTAAAGAAACGAGTTTTAATCAAGGAAATTATGAAGGTACAATGGTGAAAATCTGGCCCCTAAATATATCACACGGTAAAACGTTCAGTGTCTGTAACCAGGTAAATTATTGAAGCAAAATATGTTATTTTAAACACAATAATTCCGTTGATGCATTAAATAATTTCATAGAAATGCAAAATAAATAATGTCTCTATAGTCTCGCACTGTTGCGATGAATGGATGTTTTCTTGCACACATTAAACGTAAAGGTTATCCCTAATGTTATTCCATGCGATGCTTGTTAGTTTTCTGCCACGAATGAACATTCCCTTCCATATCTCACGATCATGCTTGTTATGCAATGTGTGATTTGAGATGCATATTCAGAACGAAGCGGCGAGTGAACGTTTTCTTGCACAATTTTCACGAGAAATGCCGTTCTCAACTGTGCACTCTCAGATGTTTCTTCAGGATATCTCTATTAGCGAAAGTTTTCTTACACACTTCGCAAGAAAAGGGTCTTTCTCCACTGTGTATTCTGAGATGTATGTTTAGGTTATGCAGCTGAGTGAACCGTTTCATGCACACATCGCACGAGAACGGTCTCTCTCCAGTGTGTGCCCTGAGATGCCTGTATAAGGTAGAACTCTGTGTGAAAGTTTTCTTACACAATTTGCACGAAAAAGGCCGTTCTCCATTGTGCACCCTCAGATGATTCTTCAGGATAGAGCCATTAGCGAATGTTTTCTCACACACCTCGCAATAAAAGGGTCTTTCTACATTGTGTATTCTGAGATGTGTATTTAGTTGATAAACCTGAATGAACCGTTTCTTACATACATCGCACGAGAACGGTCGCTCCCCTCTGTGTGTCCCGAGATGCCTGTTTAGGTTATTTCTCTGTGCGAACGATTTCATACACACTTTGCACGAAAAAGGCCGTTCTCCATTGTGAATTCTTAAATGTTTGTTTAGGTTAGAGCGCTGTGCGAACGATTTCTTACAAATTTTGCACGAAAAAGGGCGTTCTCCATTGTGAACTCTGAAATGTTTGATTAGGTTAGATCGCTGGACGAACGATTTCTTACACACTTCGCAAGAAAATTCCCGATCTGCAGCATGCACTCTGGTATGGTTGTACAAATTAGAGTGACTTGTTAAGTTGTTGCAGTCTTTGCAAGAGAAAGACTCTCTGAGAATACTTGATCCTGGTACTGCACTCTGCTCAGGATTTAACAATGTGACACACAATTCACAAAGAGACGTTGTTTCTCTACTACTTCCACTTGCATGTCCCAACAAATTATTCCAACGAGAGAATGACTTCTTACATATCTCGCAAGAATCGAAGATTCCTTCTCTGTTTAACAATTCTTCTCCATGTTCACGACGAAATTCCTTAACATTAAAATCCATATTGACGTGTGTTGCTTCAATATTTGCTCCATTTAATTTAATACTCTGAAAAAAAAAGAACAGAAATATTATAAGAACCCCCCAGTATAGTTGGGCTCGGAGACAGTTCCCAATAATACACACGACACCTTTACAAATCCTGTTACACAAGGAGAAACAAAGATGAAATTTTGTCCCAGATTGATCCCCAAATTTACTAATCCAAACATAAATTTCTCTAAGCAGGTACTAACATTTGTCTGCCAGTTTCAGTGGAAATGTTGCCTGCGTCTCACGCAATGCTACGCATTGGTTAACCCAATCACTTAAACTGGTCCTGCCACCAACTGCAATTATTTGCGAAAGAAGAATCACTCTTTGCCTTGTATGTCTAAAAGTTTGACTGGAATAGTTCTTGAAATTCTTACTGGTATAGAGCACGTTCAAGCGTGTGTAAATGATAGTTCTGTACATAAAGTTACATTGCAGGATCCTGTTGCACTGCACAGGTCTGACTCTGCGGTTTCCTTTAATCCCGTCTATGTGCAACTTCGGTGACAAACACTACATGTTTCGGCCCTCTTCACATGTACAAGGAATCTGCTGCTCACTGTAAAACCGTTTTGTGTCTTATGAAGCCGTCTCACTTCACTTCTGATTACGTTCGTTAATTATCTGTTTTCAGTTTGGTGTCCTTAAGCTATACGTCTTTTGCTTTATTTGTAATATGCGATTGTGTAATATTAGAACTTTTTTTGAGATACAAATTCATATTCCGTTCACGAATATATGGTATTATTTACGGTATTGTTTGATTTGTTGCTTATGACTGTCTTGGCTGTTCTGGCTTGGTGTGGTCCACCATCATGGTCCGTGTTTGTAGGTCTTTTCGTAAGGTGGGTTGTGTTGCTTCCTAAGATGTAATGTGTGTTGTGTGCAGCTCTCTGGTGTTTGTTTCCTATAATGTTATGAATATGAGTTACGTGTGTCGGTGTAACTCAAAACAGTACTGTAATATATCACTTCATATATTACAGATAATGCAAACACGTGCAGGTTAATGAAACGAAAGTGAAAGCAGATGGATAACTCACATAACCGGAAGTAAGTCAAGGCAAACATGAGAGAGACCAAAAGCATTAGAGTGGATGGCAGACAACCTGTACATTTGAAGGTGGTCGTTTAGACGGAAAATATATAGTGTCAAAAAAAAACGCTTAAATAGTAAACGAAGTTGCATATAGACGGCATTAAACAAAAGGCATAGTCACTTGTTCTTGTACATTTGCAGAAATCTGGGATTAAACGGCAATATCCGAAGGCGTAGTCACTTATTCCTTTATAATTTTCATACTTAAAAATTCTTATCTTGTGATTATTATTGTGGTTTTTATTAATTTGTATTTATTAATAATATAACTGCGCCTATCTCTTCAATTTAGTTGCATCTGAAAAGCGTTGCTTCTTTGAGAAGGAGTCTGCACCTGTAATTTGGAACTGGGGGAACACATATGCATACCGTATATTTGTGCTGAAATCTTTAGGAATGTAGCCTCGTAGAACATCAAGATAGAATTGCGAGTGTAATAAGAGAGTCGATATAAGCGGAACAATTTTTTGGGATGTGTCTTAATGTGAAGTGCATTTCTGTTGTGCCTAATTGTTTTGAAATTTCGGTTTTAAAATGAAAGTCAGTAAGGATACGTGAAGTGACGGTTATAGAGATTCACCACACACAGAGTGAACTGCAATGAAGATAAGTGCACATGATGTAGTTACATGGCACATAAAGTTTAGATGAAGACAATTGGAGAACATGACAACAAAAAATGTTTCTGCTATAAATTTATAGTTGGGCACACAACACTTACAGCCTGATTCTTCAAAGCAGGAAATGTCCAGTCAACTCGTGTCAGAATTACTTTTGGGACTCGAGTTGCTAAGGAATGCAACGTCCTTCGCAATCTCTCAAGGCGTTCTTCTTCACTTGCCATTCTTCTCTTGTTATTCTTCTGCTTCTGTTGTTCTGTGGCGAACGCACATAAAATTTAGACGCTGATACACCAGAGCGTGCAATGATATCAGAAAATAAAATAATAAAATTTGAAATGATATTCCAATACATAAATCGGAAAGTTTGCACCCTTGTCATTGACAATTCCCGTGCTTTTAGTTAAATGCCATCTATGAGATTGCAATGCGTATTTACATATGAATGCATTTTTCAACAGGTTCTATTGCGTTGCACTGAAGCGCAGTTAGTATAAATTAACGGGTTTTCAATTCCGCCCCATAGCTCAAGCGGTTAGTCGCTGGCTTCCCACCGTGGCCGCCCGGGTTCGATCCCGTGTTTGGTGAAGATGTATTTTTGTGGACAAAGTGGCACTGGAGCAGGTTTTCTCCGAGTACTTCGGTTTTCCTTGCCAATCGTCAATCCACCAATTGCTCCATTATGACCCTCACCTATCATCTTGGCCTGGTAAAATGGGCCAGAAGTGGCCGCAGTACAATGGACTTAGTCCCACCCCAATAGCATTAAAAAAATTGTTTTCATAGGCCAATTTCTCAATCTTATTGCAAAATATATAAATGAGTACCGTTGAGGAATTAAAAGTTGAAAGTAAATAATTAAGCAGCTGTTCGAAGAAATACCTTAATTTAAGTTGATCCGGAATAGCTCTGTCTGCAAGCTGGAAGCTGGACACCCGGGCATCTATCCCCGACAAGAGCATGGCACTTTTCTCTATTCCACAGCGTCCAGACCGGGCCTGAGTCCCACCCAGACTCTAGTTTACTTGGTGGAGGAGAATATTTCCCCGGGGTAAATAGTCCAGGTCTTGGAGCTGATCACTCGTCTCCTTTAATGCCGATTTCCAGAACGGTGGAGATATACCTCCATTCCCACATATACATTCATGGTTTACTGCTTGATTAATTAAACACAGAGACAGCTTTACTTTTTTCTACCAGATAATTCTATATAGGAACAAAAATTCGAAAAAATCAACAAAATTAAAAATCTACGTTACATGCAACTTTCTTCTGTCACCCACACATCGCAATGAACCAGTAGAATGCAGAACAAATAATGCAATTCTAGGCATAATTTCTATATTTTTTGTTCATTTTTCATTGGAATTTTTCAATTTACATAATCCTTTCAGCCTCAGTATGGCCCCGTTAAAGGCCGAGTCGACCTCACGGCCATAGTGCGGCTAGAGTAATTACGTATGTTTTGTATATAACACATTTTCTTGTTTTGCTTATTTTATTAACACTCACCGAATGTTCATTTCCGAACTGCTGTCGTACATATCCTTTAGAAACCACGGATTTGAATTAGCCGCAGAAGATTTTCTATTGTTCTGAACCTAGTCAAGTGAAAATACGGGATTGACTGTAAAGTCTTTCACCTGAAATATTTCTGAATCATTCACTCATCACAGCAACACAGTACTGATATTGAGGGCTAATACTTCGAGCACTTATAATAATACACTGAAGTGATAAAGTCATGGGATAGGTATCGTGTAGGACTCCCTCTAGCCCGGCGAAGTGCAGCAACTCGACGTGGCATCGATTCCACAAGTAGACGGAAGTTCTCTGGGGAGATGTTGAGCCATGCCGTCTGGATGGCCGCCCACAGCTCCCTGGTAGTTTTAGGTGCATGATTTTGGGTGCGAGTGGACTTCTCAACCACGTCCCATAAATGCTCAATTGAGTTCATGTCGGGCGACCGTGGTGGCCACACCATTCGTCGGAACTCTCCAGAATGCTCCTCGAACAAATTCTGGACAACTCCAGCCCGATGACAGGGTGCATTGTCCTGCTGGTATATCCCATCGCTGTGGGAGTACAAAAAGTTCCTGAAGGGCTGCAAATGGTCACCATGCAGTGTAACGTAGCGGTCACCGGTCAATGAGGTGTTTATATGGGCGAGCGGGCCCAACTCATGCCACGTGAACACACCCCACACCAGTATGGAACCACCACCAGTCTGCACGGTGTCTTGTTGACAAATGGGTGTTCATGGGCTCATGGGGTCTGTGCCACACCCGAATGCTTCCATCCGCCCGAAACAACTGGTACCGTGACTCATCGGACCACGCCACATGTTGCCAATCCTCCAGGGTCCAATTAGCGACGTCACAAGCCCAGGTGAGGCGCTGTGTTAACAGAGGCACTCTGGTCGGTCTTCTGCTCCCATATCCCATTGAAGCTAAAGAACGCTGCACTGACCGGCTGGATATGCGTCTGGTACTTCCTGCTTTGAATGTGGATGTGATTTGAGCCAGTGTCGCTTGTCTGTTACAACGGACAATTCTAGCTAGACGCCGCTGGTCACGATCATTAAGCACCGGTAGTCGGCCACTGCGCTGTCCATGGTGGGTGGAAATGCCTTCCACAAAGTATTCCCGGTACACACGTGACACCGTGGATCGAGGAATGTTGAATGATCGCACAACTTCGGAAATGGGATGTCCCATCCGCCTGGCACCCACTATCATGACGCGTTCAATCTCCGATAATTCACGTCAGCTTGCCATGATCAGACTGGCCGGTGTTCAACCTGACTCACGAGAGAACACCTCACAAGTGATACTGCTCTGGGCATTCCCAAGACGTCAAGGGACGGTGGCGCCACTTAAAAATAAATTTACATACTGCTATCCCATGACTTTTCGCACTTGAATATATATAGTGTATCATGTAGACCCGTTACTGAATAATGCCTTCGGAAACAGACAAGTTCCCATGGTAACGAGTCCGCGCGCAACAATTTGGAAACTGTTTTAAACGGTTTTTTTCTATACGGTCCGTCCTGAAATATTATAAGGGAAATAACTGTAGCTACAGTTCACATAAACTGAGGTCCCCTGAGGCTCATGTTACATTGAATGAACGGAATATCTCCTTCATCACTCATGTAATATATTTGGGTGTAATCTTCGATAAGAGGATTACATGGAGACTGCACATACAAATTATTGAAACCAATGCAGTCAAAACATTTATTAGAAACTACTCCCTATTAGCAGTGAGCGTTTAAGCACCAATATTAAACTGACCCTCCTTAGGCACTTATCAGATCATTAATGGCTTATGCTCGCCACACTTGCGAATTAATGGCAGACACCCACCAACTGAAGTTGTAGTGCTTACAAAACGAATTTCTCTGCGCCGTTCAAAGTTTCCAAGGCGCACACCGGTCCGATATTTGCACATGACTTTCAGCCCTTCCATATATACGATTATAAGGAAATTGTGCAGGCGACAATCAGAAGTATTACAAGATCCTGAGAATGAACATGTTCGTGGTACAGGCTAAAGCGTAGCTAGATATTGAATATACAAGTATAAGAGGCTTCAACTTGGCGAGCTTACGACTGTTCAGTTGTCTAAGCTGCTGTTGTAGAGTAAGATTCGTAAGATAGGGTTGATTTTCTTTGCAAAGCCTCTACTTACAGAGGACTCACCTATAGAGCAAAAGGAGGATTTGAATAACATGAGACACGTGCATTTGACGAAAGGCCAAGCATACGAGTATTCTTAGGAGATAATCTCTCTTCTCGTTAGAGAAGAATATTGTAGCAAGGGCTCGGCCGAAAAAAAATCAGATCGTGAGTCTCTATTATTTCTACTCCAAGGTGAAATGATTGGCGGTAAACAGAGAGTCGTAATAAAATTTTGAGGCCGAATTTGTAGGTCAGAGCTGTGGGATATTTCCCGGAGAGTAACGAAGCTCTCCATTATTGGAAGCTGTTACAGTGGAACTATTGGTGAAGACTATAACAGTTCTGTTATTGTAGGCTTGGTGATGCCCAGCGTTAGCCTCCAATTTTACCTTTGTAATTGTTAGGGCGCAGTTACGTGGTCTGAAAACTACGTAGAGATCCATGATTTATTTAATCCGTCTTGCAGTGCATACATTCATTTATCTCCTTCTTTCCCTCGCACTACATGTTTCGGCATAATAATGCCATCTTCAGGTGCTTACTTGTCCACGTCAAACCAGTTCATTGCATGCCATGTTCACACATTAAAATAACTAAAATATGTATCTATCATATACATTGTCAAACGTTAAAAGTATTAAAATTGTTCAGGATACCACATCGCTACGTCGCCCCTCACTACGTCAGTCACGCCCATTCTCCTTTGTTGGAGCACTCCTTCACTATCTTGTGTGTTGTGCTTTTGTTGTGTCGTGCTCCTGCGACTGTGTGTGTTATACTGTTGGGCTTCCTGGGTATGTGTGTCACACACACACACACACATACCCAGGAAGCCCAACAGTATAACACACACAGTCGCAGGAGCACGACACAACAAAAGCACAACACACAAGATAGTGATAAAATTATATAAATCCAATATACCAATCAGATTTCCAATAAACAATACTGAGTTAATGCACGTAAAGTAGCAAATTTAATCGTAATAATTCATTGAAGTGTACAGAAAGTATTAAACATTTGAAATTAAATATTGAACACCTCTTGATAACTATAAACAGAGGAGATTCATTTGTGATATTCCTGTAATAGAAAGAAACAAAGCTTCAAAGAATTTAGCAGAACTTATACGAAAAAATAAGAAAGGAATGAGAGTACATGTGAGGATATAAATGTGACAGAGCTGGTCCCGAAACATATCAAACGGTAAAACATTTACATTCTTTAACCAGAGGAATTCTTGAAGCAAAACAAATTATTTTACACACCATAATGCAGTTGAGACAAAAAATGTATTTTCATAGAACCGCAAAATTAATATATATCTGTAGAATCGCACTTTCTTGTTGAATGATGCTTTCTCTCTCATGATATTCCGCGTGACACCTTTTTAATTATCAGCCGAGAGTGGACATTCCCCGCCATATTGCACGATCTTGCTTGTTCTGTACTGTGTGTTTTGAGATACATATTCAGAATGAAGCGATGCGCGAACCCTTTCTTGCACATTTTGCATGGAAACGGTAGTTGTCAACTGTGTATCTGAGATGCGTGTTCAGGTCAGAGAGTTGAGACAACCTTTTCTTACACATTTTACAAGAAAGAGGCAGTTCTCCACTGTGCACCTTCAGATGATTCTTCGGGCTAGAGCGCTGAGTGAAAATTTTCTCACACATTTCACAAGAAAAAGGCCGTTCTCCACTGTGTATTCTTAGACAATTTTCAGGGTAGAGCCCTCAGCGAATGTTTTCTTACAAACTTGATAAGAAAATGGCCGTTCTCCACTGTGGATTCTAAGATGTGAGTGTAGGTTCGAGCGGTGAGCGAAAGTTTTCTTACACACTTTGCATGAAAAAGGTCATTGTCCTGCGTGTATTCTGAGATGCATGTTTCGGTTCGAGATGTGGGCGAAAGTTTTCTTACACCTTTTGCACGAAAAAGGCCGTTCTCCCCTGTGCAATCTGAGATGATTCTGCAGGCCAAATTTCTCAGCGAAAGCCTTCTTGCATACTTCACAAGAAAATGGTCTTTCTCCATTGAGTACTTTTCGATGCCTGTACAGGTTATGGAGCAGAGTGAACCTTATCTTACACATTTCGCTGCAAAATGGCCGTTCTCCAGTGTGTACCCTGATATGGTTCTCTAGATCAGTGCGACCAGGGATACTTCTTTTACATACATTGCATGCAAAAGGCTGTACAGGACCACTGAATCGTTGTGCTTCACTACGCTTAGGAGTTAAATATGTGACACACATTTCACAACGAGACATTGTTTCTGTGCTGCTTCCACTTGCATGTTCCGACAGATTATATCTACGAGAGAATGATTTCCTGCATATCTCGCACGTATGAGCGTCCCCTTCTCTGTATGACTCTGGCAATCCTGCACTCTGTTCACAAAGACGTTCTTCTGCATTAACATCCTCATTGAGGTGCGTTGTTGCGCTTAATTTAACACTCTGAAAGAAAGAGAAAGTGTATCAGGACCTA
>NW_019726231.1:0-17763 GCF_002891405.2 Cryptotermes secundus
TGATAGCAACAAGAAGCTAGCAAGCTAGCAAACGGGAACCTAGCAGGCTAGAAACGAAAACCAAAAAACTAGCAACGCAATCTAGCAAGCTAGGAACGCAAAGATAGCTGGCTAGCAACGCAAAGCTTGCAAGCTACAAGCTCAAATCTATCAAGCTAGCAACGCAAAGAGAGCAAGCTACCAACGCAAAGCTAGGAAGCTAGCAAAGCAATGTTAGCAAGTTAGCAAAGCAAAGCTGTCAAGCTAGCAACGTAAGGCTAGCAAACTAGGAACGCAAAGATAGCAGGCTAGTAACGCAAATCTAGTAAACTAGCAACGCCAAGCTAGCAAGGCAAAGCTAGCAAGCTAGGAACGCAAAGCTATCAAGCTATCAACTCAAAGCTACCAAGCTACCAACGCAAAGCTATCAAACTAGCAACCCAAAGATAGCAAGAAAGAACGAAAAGTAAGCAAGCAACGCAAGAAAGCAAGCAACGCAAGACTAGCAAGATAGAAACGCAAAGCTGGCAAGCTGGCAACGCAAAGCTGGCAAGCTATCAAACTAGCAAACAAATCTAGCAAGCTAGCAAGCTAGCAACGCAAATCTGCCAAGCTAGCAAGCTAGGAAAGCAAATATAGCAACCTAGCAACTCAAAATTTTCAAGCAAGAAACGCAAAGCTAGCAAGGTATAAACTAAAAGATACCAAGCTAGCAACGCAAGTCTAGCAAACTAGGAAGCTACCAACCCAAAGCTAGCAAGTTAGCAAAGCAAAGGTAGGAAGTTAAGAACGCAAAACTAGCAAGCTAGCAACGCAAAGATAGCAAGCTAGCAACGCAAAGCTATCAAGCTAGATCGCTAAGCTAGCAAGCTACCAACGCAACGCTAGCAAGCTAGCAACGCAAAGGGAGCAAGCTAGGAACGCAGAGCTAGCAAGCTAGCAAGAAAAGATAGCAAGATTGCAACGCCAAGCTAGCAAGCTAGCAACGCAAATCCAGCAAGCTAGCAACGCAAAGTTGCCAAGCTTGAAACGCAAAGCTAGCAAGCTAGCAACGCAATTCTCTCAAGCTAGCAACACAAAGCTAGCAAGCAAGATACGCAAACAAGCAAGCAAGCTACGCAAAGCTATGAATATAGAAACGCAAACCTAGCAAGCTAGCAACGCAAGGCTATCATATTAGCAACTCAAAACTAGCAAGATAGGAACGCAAAGGTAGGAAGGAAGCAACGAAAAGTTGCATGTTAGCAAAGTAAAGCTGTCAAGCTAACAACGAAAATCTGGAAAGCTATCAACGCACAGCTGGCAAGCTAGCACCGCGAAGCTAGAAAGCTAGCAACGCAAAGTTAGCAAGCAACAACGCACAGCTAGCAAGCTAGCAACGCATAACTGGCAAGTTAGCAACGCACAGCTTGCCAGCTAGCAACAGAAAGCTGTCAAGCTAGCAACGCAAAGTTAGCAAGCTAGCAACACAAAGCTAGCCAGCTTTAAACGGCAAGCTAGCCTCCTTGCAACGCAAATCTAGCAAGATTGCAAGGTAGCAACTTAAAGCTAGCAAGCTACAACGCAAAAATAGGAAGTTAGCAACGCAAAGCTAGCAAGCTAGAAAACCAAAACTATCAAACTAGCAACGCAAATCTATTATGATAACAAACCAAAGTTAGCAAGCTAGCAACGAAAATCTAGCAATTTAGCAAATAGCAACGCAAAGATTGCAAGCTAGCAACATAAAGGTAGGAAGTTATCAACGCAGAGCTAGCAAGATAGCAACGCAAATCTAGCATGATAGCAAGCAAGCATGGAAAGATAGCAATCTAGTAACACAAAGCTGGAAAGTTAGCAACAAAAAGCTAGCAAGCTAGGAACGCGAATCTAGCAATCTAGAAATCTAGCAACGCAGAGCTAGAAAGCGAGCAAGGTAAAGCTAGCAAGCTATCAACATAAAACCTGCAAGCTAGCAACGCCAATCTAACAAGATAGCAAGGCAAAATTAGCAAGCTAGCATCGCAAAACTAGCAAGTTATCAACGCAATGCAACCAAGCTAGCAACGTAACGCTAGAAAGCTAGCAACATAACGCTAGCAAGCTAGCAACGCCAAGCTAGCAAGCAAGAAACGCAAAGCAAGCAAGCAACGCAAATCTAGCATGATAGCAACAAGAAGCTAGCAAGCTAGCAAACGGGAACCTAGCAAGAGAGAAACGCAAAGCTAGCAAATTAGCAACGCAATCTAGCAAGCTAGGAACGCAAAGATAACTGGCTAGCAACGCAAAGCTTGCAAACTACCATCTCATATTTATCAAGCTAGCAACGCAAGGATAGCAAGCTAGCAACGCAAAGCTAGCAGGCTAGATCGCAAAACTAGGAAGCTAGCAACGCAAAGCTAGCAAGCTAGAAACGTAAGGCTCGGAAACTAGGAACGCAAAGATAGCAGGCTAGTAACGCAAATCTAGTAGGCTAGCAATGCCAAGCTAGCAAGGCAAAGCTAGCAAGCTAGAAACGCAAAGCTATCAAGCTATAAACGCAAAGCTACCAAACTACCAACGCAAAGCGATCAAACTAGCAACGCAAAAATGGCAAGGAAGGAACGAAAAGTAAGCAAGCAAAGCAAGACTAGCAAGATAGAAACGCAAAGCTGGCAAGCTAGCAACGCAAAGCTGGCAAGCTATCAAACTAGCAAAGCTAGTCTAGCAAGCTAGCAAGCTAGCAACGAAAATCTGGCAAGCTAGCATGCTAGGAACGCAAATATAGCAACCTAGAAACTCAAAATTATCAAGCAAGCAACGCAAAGCTAGCAAGGTATAAACTAAAAGCTAGCAAGCTAGCAACGCAAATCTAGCAAACTAGGAAGCTTCCAACGCAAAGCTAGCAAGTTAGCAACGCAAAGGTAGGAAGATAGCAACGCACAACTAGCAAGCTAGCAACGCAATGTTAGCAAGCTAGCAACGCAAAATTATCAAGCTAGATCGCAAAGCTAGCAAGCTAGCAACGGAACGCTAGCAAGCTAGCAACGCAAAGCTAGCAAGCTAGGAAAGCACAGCTAGCAAGCTAGCAAGAAAAGCTAGCAAGTTTGCAACGCTAAGCTATCAAGCTAGCAACGCAAAACTAGCAAGCTAGCAACGCATAGCTACCAAGCTTGAAACGCAAAGCTAGCAAGCTAGCAACGCAATGCTATCAAGCTAGCAACACAAAGCTAGCAAGCAAGATACGCAAACAAGTAAGCAAGCTACGCAAAGCTATCAAGATAGCAACGCAAACGTAGCAAGCTAGCAACGCAAAGCTATCATACTAGCAACTCAAAACTAGCAAGATAGGAACGCAAAGCTAGGAAGGAAGCAACGAAAAGTTGCATGTTAGCAAACTAAAGCTGTCAAGCTAGCAACGAAAATCTGGAAAGCTATCAACGCACAGCTGGCAAGATAGCAACGCAAAGCTAGAAAGCTAGCAACTGAAAGTTAGCAAGCATCAACGCACATCTGGCAAGTTAGCAACGCATAGCTGGCAAGTTAGCAACGCACAGCTGGCAAGCTAGCAACACTAAACTGTCAAGCTAGCAACGCAAAGTTAGCAAGCTAGCAACACAAAGCTAGCCAGATTTAAACGCAAAGCTAGCATTCTTGAACGCAAATCTAGCAAGATTGCAAGTTAGCAACTTAAAGCTAGCAAGCTACAACGCAAAGCTAGGAAGTTAGCAACGCAAAGCTAGCAAGCTAGAAAACCAAAGCTATCAAACTAGCAACGCAAATCTATTAAGATAGCAACGCAAAGTTAGCAAGCTAGCAACGCAAATCTAGCAATGTAGCAAAATAGCAACGCAAAGATAGCAAGCTAGCAACCTAAAGGTAGGAAGTTAGCAACGCAAAACTAGCAAGCTAGCAACGCAAAGATAACAAGCTAGCAACGCAAAATTATCAAGCTAGATCGCAAAGCTAGCAAGCAACCAACGCAACGCTAGCAGGCTAGCAATGCAAAGCTAGCAAGCTAGCAATGTAGGAACGCAGAGCTAGCAAGCTAGCAAGAAAAGCTAGCAAGCTTGCAACGCCAAGCTAGCAAGCTAGCAACGCAAAACTAGCAAGCTAGCAACGCAAAGCTACCAAGCTTGAAACGCTAAGCTAGCAAGCTAGCAACGCAATGCTATCAAGCTAGCACCACAAAGCTAGCAAGCAAGATACGCAAACAAGCATGCAAACTACGCAAACTATCAAGATAGCAACGCAAATCTAGGAAGCTAGCAACGCAAAGCTATCATACTAGCAACTCAAAAGTAGCAAGATAGGAACGCAAAACTAGGAAGCAAGCAACGAAAATTTGCATGATAGCAAAGTAAAGCTGTCAAGCTAGCACCGAAAATCTGGAAAGCTATCAACGTACAGCTGGCAAGCTAGCAACGCAAAGCTAGAGAGCTAGCAACGCAAAGTTAGCAAGCAACAACGCAGAGCTGGCAAGCTAGCAACGCATAGCTGGCAAGTTAGCAACGTACAACTGGCAAGCTAGCAACGCAAAGCTGTCAAGCTAGCAACGCAAAGCTAGATAGCTAGCAACACAAACCTAGCAAGCTTTAAACGCTATGCTAGCATCCTTACAACGCAAATTTAGAAAGATTTCAGGCTAGCAACGCAAATCTAGCAAGCTAGTAACGCAAAGCTAGGAAGTTAGCAACGCAAAGGTAGCAAGCTAGAAAACCAAAGCTATCAACTAGCAAAGCAAATCTAGTAAGATAGCAACGCAAAGTTAGCATGCTAGCAACGCAAATCTAGCAATGTAGCAAAATAGCAACGCAGAGCTAGCATGCGAGCAGCGCGTTGCCAGCAAACTGGCAAAGTAAAACCAGCAAGTCAGCCGCACTTCCTCCTCTTCGAAGTCAGCCACGCTCTGCTACCAATTGTTGAGCCGCTTCGAAGACAACCGGAGCTCACAATCGACTGTTTGTCTCGTGGTTTTCCAATGCCTCCCCAAAGTGGAAGGGGATCTCAAGGGAGGAACCGAGAGGGTTAGCTGGCATAGGCGTTGGGCAGTACAAGTATTTCAGCAGAGTACAAGAAATCATAACAATCCAGCTGGCTCTCCAATAATATAAAGATATATTGCAACAAAAGAGTAGAAATGTAAATCATACAAATATGACAAGGAAAATGTTACAGCTTCGCCTAAAGGGCTTATAGAAAAGTCAGATAAATATCAGTCAAGAATGACTCAGAATTTACCCGCAGTCAAAGTAACGGTTGCGACCCTTTTAAGTTCACTGAACTGGGCTGATCAATAGCCTTGAAAGTACATGGTTCAAACTGTCGCAAATAGCCTGGTTGCCAAGATGAAACTCGATCATAATGTTCTGACTACACCGATTACAAAATAATACATAAAACAGAGCTGAAAAGAAACAAACATTCAATCCCAACAAAATGCCCCTGCCGCATTGCGGCACTCATTGACCAATCACAAGTCACGTAACTCCTGGCACTCTCACAAATACAGGGCAGTTCTAAAACCTCTCGCCCAACTTCCTCAGTAAGTACCGACTTGATAAAAATATATATTACAAGCCAGGGAAAATAATAAATAAATAATTAAATACCCAAACTCCCGAGCCAGCCAGCCCCACGCCGGCTCGACAGGGCTTTCTCTCTCTTCCTGTAGTAGTCAATGCGCCGAAACAAAATTTCTGCGCATAATGCGTAATCAAAAACCAAACTGAATTCCGAACTCCCAAAACCGACCTTCTCGGTCGAAGACGAAGAGGAAAAAGCAACAGGCCTACTTGTCTGTAAACGTAGCTCGTGTCGGGACAAAAGGGAAAGGGAAACACGTGACCTCTGGGTTACGCAAAGAACTTGATAGGAAAGGGATCGGCTCCGCGTCGTAGCGTACGTAGTTGCCAGAGAGATAGAGACGGTAAATCCAAAAATCCTACACCGAAAGAAACGTGACACGGTTCACAAGCTAGCAACGCCACGGTAGCAAGGTAGCAAAGCAAAGCTTTCAAGCTAGAAACGCAAAGCTACAAAGCTAGCAACACTTAGCTAGCAACCTAGAGAAGCAAAGCTAGCAAGCTGGCAACGTAAAGCTAGCAACGCCACGGTAGTAAGCTAGCAAGGCAAAGCTTGCAAGATAGCAAAGCAAAACTAGCAACCTAGCAACGCAAAGCTACCAAGCTAGCAACACATAGCTAGCAACCTAGAAAAGCAAAGCTGGCAAGCTAGCAACAAAAAGCTAGCAAGGAAGAAACGCAAAGCAGGCAAGCAAGCAACAAAATACTAGCAAGATAGCAACGCGTAGCTAGCAAGCTAGCAACGGCAAGATAGCAAGCTAGAATCGCAACTCTTGCAAGCTACCAACGGAAAGCTAGCTAGCTAGCAAAGGAAATCTAGCAATGTAACAATGCAAAGCTAGCAAGCTAGCAACGCAAATCTAGCAATGTTGCAAAATAGCAACGGAGAGCTAGCAATCGAGAAACGCAAAGCCAGCAAGGAGGCTACGCAAACTAGCAAGCTAGCAACGCAAAGGTAGCAAGCTAGCAAGGAAAATCTAGCAAGCTAGCAAAGCAAAGCTAGCAAGCTACCAACGCAAGGTTACCAAGCTAGCAACGCAAAGCTAGCAACCTAGCAAAGCAAAGCTAGCATGATAGCAACGCAAAGTTAACAAGCAAGAAACCCAAAGCAAGCAAGCAAGCAACGCAAAAGTAGCAAGATAGAAACGCATAGCTAGCAAGCTAGCAACGGGAGACACAAAGCTATCAACGCAAAGCTAGAAAGCTAGCAAAGCAAACCTAGCAAGCTAGAAACGCAAAGGTAGCAAGCTAGCAACGCAAATCTACCAAGCTAGCAACGCAATGCTAGCAAGCTAGCAACGCAAAGCTACAAAGCTATCAACGCAAAGCTAAAAAGCTAACAATGCAAAGTTAGCAAGGTAGCAACGCACAGCTAGCAAGATAGCAACGCAAAGCTAGCAAACAAACAACGCAAATTTAATAATCTAGCAAGCGAGCAACGCAAAGGTAAGAAGCTAGAACGCAAAGCTAGCAAGGTAGCAACGCAAATCTAGCAAGCTAGCAACGCAATGCTAGCCACATAGCAACGCGAAGCTAGCAAGCAAGAAACGCAAAGCAAAGAAGCAAGCAACCAAGCAAAGCAAAGGTAGCAAGATAGCAACGCAAAGCTATGAAGCTAGCAAAGCATATGTAGCAAGCTAGCAAGCTAGCAAATAATAGCTAGCAAGCTAGCAACCCAACACTGGTAAGCTACCAACGCCAAGCTGGCAAGCTAGCAACACAAATCTGGCAAGCTAATAAAGCAAACTTGGCAAGCTAGCAACGCACAGCTTCCAAGATAGCAACGCTAGATGGCAAGCTAGCAACGCCAAGCTAGCAAGCTAGCCACACATAGGTAGCAAGCTAGAAACGCAAAGCTAGCAACTTTGCAACACAAATCTAGCAAGTTTGCGAGCTAGCAACGCAAAGCTAGCATGCTAGGAACGCAAAGCTAGGAAGTTAGCAACGCAAAGCTATTAACTTAGCAAACCAAAGATTGCAAACTAGCAACGCATATTTAGTAAGAGCGCAACGCAAAGCTAGCAAGATAGCAAAGCAAATTTAGCAATGTAGCAAACTAGCAACGCAGAGCTAGCAAGCGAGAAACGCAAAGCTGGCAACGCAAAGCTAGAAAGCTATCAACTCAAAGGTAGCAAGCTAGCAAGGCAAAGCTAGCAACCTAGCAACGCAAAGATAGCAAGATTGCATCGCAAATCTAGCAATGTAGCAAACTAGCAAAGCAAAGCTAACAAGTTAGCAACGCAAAGATAGCAAGCAAGAAACGCAAAGCAAGCAAGCAAGCAAGCAACGCAAAACTAGGAAGAGAGCAACGCGTAGCTAGCAAGCTAGCAACGGGAAGCTAGCCAGCTAGCAACGCTATGCTAACAACCTAGAAACGCAAAGCTAGCAAGCTAGAAAGGCAAAGATATCAAGCTAGAATCGCAAATCATGCAAGCTACCAAAGCAAAGCTAACAAGCTAGCAACGCCAATCTAGCAAGCTAGCAACGCAAAGCTGGCAAGCTAACAACGCACATCTGGCAAGCTAGTAACGCAAACCTGGCAAGCTAACAAAGCAAAGCTGGGAAGCTAGAGACGCAAAGCTGTCTAGATGGCAACGCAAAACAGGCAAGCTAGCAACACAAAGCTTGAAAGCTAAAAACGCAAAACTAGCAAGCTAGCAACATATATCTGACAAGGAAGCAACGGAAAGCTAGCAAGCTAAGAACGCAAAACTAGCAATCTAGCAACGCAAAGGTAGGAAGCTAGCAACGAAAACTAACAAGCAAGAAATGCAAAGCAAGCAAGCAAGCAACGCAAAGCTAGCAATCTAGCAACTCAAATCTAGCAAGCTAGTAACGGAAACCTATCAAGATAGCAACGCAAAGCTGGCAAGCTAGCCAAGCAAATCTAGAAAGCAAGCAAAGCAAAGCTGGCAAGATAAAAAAGCAAAGCTGGCAAGAGAGCAATGCAAAGCTACCAAGCTAGCAACGCAAAGCTAGCAAGCTTACAAAGCAAAGCTACCAAGCTAGCAACGCAAAGATAATAGCTAGCATCGCAAACCTGGCAAGCTAGCAACGCATATCTAGCAAGATAGAAAACGCAAAGCTAGCAAATTAGCAATTCAAATCTAATAATCTAGCAAGATAGCAACGCAAAATTGGAAGCTAGCAAAGCAAAGCTAGCAAGGTAGCAACGCAAAACTAGCAAGCTAGCAACGAATGCTCGCAAGCAAGTAACGCAAAGCAAAGCTAGTAAGCTAGCAAAGCAAAGCTAGCAAGCTAGCAAAGCAAAGCATACAAGCCAGCAATGCAAAGCTAGCAAGCTAGCAACGCAAAGATAGCAAGCTAGAATTCCAAAGCTAGTGGGTCAGAACGCAAATCTAGCAAGTTAAAACGCAAACTAGCAAGTTATCAACGCAAAGCTAGCAAGTTAACAACGCAAATCTAGCCATCTAGTAAGCTAGCAAGGCAAAGTTAGCAAGCTAGCAAGCTAGCAGCACAAAGCTAGGAAGTTATCAACCAATGCTAGAAATCTAGTAACGCAAATTTAGCAAGCTAGCAACGCAAAGCTAGTAAGATAGCAAAGTAAAGATAGCAAAATAGCAAAGAAAATTTAGCCGTCTAGCAAGCTCGCAACCCAAAGTTAGCAAGCCAGCAACGCAAAGCTTGCAAGCTAGTAAAGCAAAGCTGGGAAGCTAGAAAGTTAAAGTTGACTAGCTATCAACCCATAGCTGGCAAGCTAGCAACGCAAAGCTGGCAAGATAGCTACGCAAAGCTAAAAGCATGCAACGCACATCTATTAAGATAGCAAGCTAGCAACGGAAATCTAGTAAGCTAGCAACGCAAAATTAGCAATCGAGCAACGCAAAGCTAGGAAGCTAGCAACGAAAGCTAGCAAGCAAAAACTCAAAGCAAGGAAGCAAGCAACGCAAAGCTAGCAAGGTAGAAACTCAAAGATAGCAAGTTAGCAACGGAAGCTAGCAAGCTAGAAACAAAATGCTAACAAGGTAGCAACGCAAACCTAGCAAGTTTGAAACCCAAATCTAGCATTCTAGCAAGCTAGCAACGCAAAGATATCAAGCTAGAAAAACAAAGCTAGCAAGCTAGAAACGCAAAGCTAGCAACCTAGCAACGCAAATCTAGCAAGATAGCAACGCAAAGCTAGCAAGCTAACAACGCAAACTAGGATGTTAGCAACGCAAAGCTAGCAAGATAGCAACGCAAAGCTAGCAAGCTATCAACGCAAATCTAGTATGATAGAAACGCAAAGCTAGCAAGCTAGGTACGCAAATCTAGCAAGCTAGCAAGCTAGCAACGCAGAGCTAGCAAGCGAGCAACGTAAAGCTAGCAAGCTTGCAAAACAAATCCTGCAAGATAGCAACGTCAAACTTGCAAGCTAGCAAGGAAACCTACCAAGCTTGCAACGCAAATCTAGCAAGCTAGTAACGCAAAGCTAGCAAGCAAGAAACGCAAAGCAAGCAAGCAACGCAAAACTAGCAAGATTGCCACGAGAAGCTAGCAATATAGCAAAGGGAACCTAGCAAGCTAGCAACGGAAAGCTAGCAAACTAGCAACGCAAAGCTAGCGAGCTAATAACGCAAAGCTAGCATGATAGGAACGCAAAGATAGCAGGCTAGCAACGCAAAAGCTTGCAAGCTACCAACGCAAAGCGACCAAGCTAGCAAAACATAGCTAGAAATCTAGAAAAGCAAAGCTAGCCAGCTAGCAACGCAAAGCTAGCAAGGATGAAACGCAAAGAAGGCAAGCAAGCAACACAAAACTAGCAAGATAGCAACGCGTAGCTAGCAAGCTAGCAACGCAAAGCTAGCAAGCTAGCAACGCAAAGCTACCAAGCTAGCAACGCAAAGCTAGCAAGCTAACAACGCAAAGCTAGCAAGATAGTAACACAAAGCTAGCAAATTAGTAATGCAAATCTAATAATCTATCAAGCTAGAAACGCAAAGTTTGAAGCTAGCAACGCAAAGCTAGAAAAGTAGCAACGAAAACCCTGCAAGCTAGCAATGAATGATAGCAAGCAAGAAACGCAAAGCAAGCAAACAAGAAAGTAAAGCAAAGCTTGCAACACAAAGGTAGCAAGCTAGCAATGCAAAGCTAGCAAGCTAGCAACGGAAAAATAGCAAGCTAGCATTTCAAAGCTAGTAGGACAGAACGCATATCTAGCAAATTAGAACGCAAATTAGCAAGTTATCAACGCAAATCTAGCAAGCTAACAACGCAAATCTAGCCATCTAGCAAGCTAGCAAGGCAAAGTTAGCAAGCTAACAAGCTAGCAACTCAAAGCTAGGAAATTATCAACGCAATGCTAGAAAGCTAGTAACGCAAACCTAGCAAGCTAGCAACGCAAAGCTAGTAAGATAGAACAGCAAAGATAGCAAAATAGCAAAGAAAACCTAGCCGTCTAGCAAGTTCGCAACGTAAAGCTAGCAAGCCAGCAACGCAAAGCTTGCAAGCTAGCAAAGTAAAGCTGGAAACTAGAAACGTAAAGTTGACTAGCTATCAACGCAAAGCTGGCAAGATAGCAACGCAAAGCTGGCAAGCAAACAACGCAAAGCTAGAAGCTAGCAACGCATAACTATTAAGCTAGCAAGGTAGAAACGGAATGCTAGCAAGCTAGCAACGATAAACTAGCAATCCAGCAAAGCAAATCTAGCAAGATAGCAACGCAAAGCCAGCAAGCTAACAACGCAATGCTAGGATGTTAGCAACGCAAAGCTAGCAACCTAGCAACGCAAAGTTATCAAGCTAGCAACGCAAGGCTAGCAAGCTAGCAACGCAAATCTAGGATGAGAGCAACGCAAACCTAGCAAGCTAGGAACGCAAATCTAGCAATCTATCAAGCTAGCAACGCAGAGCTAGCAAGCGAGCAACGCAAAGCTAGCAAGCTAGCAACACAAATCCTGCAAGCTAGCAAGGCAACGCTACCAAGCTTGCAACGAAAATCTTGCAAGCTAGTAACGCAAAGCTAGCTAGCAAGTAACGCAAAGAAAGCAAGCAACGCAAAACTAGAAAGATTGCAACGAGAAGCTAGCAAGATCGCAAAAGGAACCTAGCAAGCTAGCAACGCAAAGCTAGCAAACTAGCAAAGGAATGCTAGCGAGCTAGCAACGCAAATCTAGCATGATAGGAACGCAAAGATAGCAGGCTAGCAAAGCAAAGCTTGCAAGCTACCCACGCAAAGCTACCATGCTATCAACACATAGCTAGCAACCTAGAAAAGCTAAGCTAGCAAGCTAGCAACGCAAAGCTAGAAAGGAATAAACGCAAAGCAGGTAAGCAAGCAACAAAAAATTAGCAAGCTAGCAAAGCAAATCTAGCAAGCTAGTAACGGAAAATCTAGCAAGATAGCAACGCAAAGCTGGCAAGCTAGCCAGGCAATCTAGCAAGCAAGCGAAACAAAGCAGGCAAGCTAACAACGCAAACCTGGCAAGATAGCAACGCAAAGCTACCAAGTTAGCAACGCAAAGCTAGCAAGCTTGCAACGCAAAGCTACCAAGCTAGCAACGCAAAGCTATATAGCTAGCAACGCAAAGCTGGCAAGCTAGCCAGGCAATCTAGCAAGCAAGCGAAACAAAGCAGGCAAGCTAACAACGCAAACCTGGCAAGATAGCAACGCAAAGCTACCAAGTTAGAAACGCAAAGCTAGCAAGCTAGCAACGCAAACCTAGCAAGCTACCAACGCAAAGCTAAATAGCTAGCAACGCAAATCTAGCAACCTAGCAAAGCAAAACTAGCAATATAGCAACGCGTAGATAGCAAGATAGCAACGGGAAGGTACCAAGCTGCAATGCAAAACTAGATAGCTAGCAACGAAAAGCTATCAAGCTAGAAACGCAAAGGTAGCAAGCTAGCATTCTAAATCTTGTAAGCAACAAAAGCAAAGCTAGTAAGCTAGCAAGCTTGCAACGCAAATCTACCAAGCTAGAAACGCAAAGCTAGCAAGCTAGAAACGCAAAATTACCAAGCTAGCAACGCAAAGCTAGCAAGATAGCTACGCAAAGCCAGAAAACTAGCAACACAAATCTAATAATCTAGCAAGCTAGCAACGCAAAGCTAAGAAGCTAGCAACGCAAAGTTAGCAAGGTAGCAAGGCAAAACTAGCAAGCTAGCAAGGCAATGCTAGCAAACTAGTTACGCGAAGCTAGCAAGCAAGCAACGAATGCTAGCAAGCAAGAAGCGCCAAGCAAAGGAACAAGCAACCAAGCTAAGCAAAGCTCGCAAGCTAGCAACGCAAAGCTATGAAGCTAGCAAAGTATATCTAGCAAGCTAGCAACCCAAAGCTGGTAAGCTAGCAACGCCAAGCTGGCAAGCTAGCATCCCAAATCTGGCAAGCTAACAAAGCAAAGCTGGGAAGCTAGAAAAGCAAAGCTGGCTAGCTGGCAACGCAAAGCTGGCAAGATAGAAACGCAAAGCTTGCAAGCTAATAACGCAAAACTAGCAATCTAGCAACGCATATCTAACAAGGAAGCAACGGAAAGCTAGCAAGCAAACAACGCAAAACTAGCAATCTAGCAACGCAAAGATTGGAAGCCATCAACGAATGCTAGCAAGCAAGAAATGCAAAGCAAGCAAGCAAGCAAGCAAGCAAGCAACGCAAAGCTAGCCAGCTAGCAACTCAAATCTAGCAAGACACCAACGGAAAGTTAGCAAGATAGCAAAAAAAAGCTGGCAAGCTAGCCAGGCAAATCTAGCAAGCAAGCAATGCAAAGCGGGCAATTTAACAACGCAAAGCTGGCAAGATAGCAACGCAAAGCTAACAATCTAGAAAACCCAATGCTAGCAAGCTAGCAACGCAAAGCTACCAAGCTAGCAAAGCAAAGCTAAAAAGCTAGCAACGCAAAGCTGGCAAGCTAGTAACGCAAAGCTAGCAAGATAGTAACGCAAAGCTAGCAAACTTTCAATGCAAATCTAATAATCTAGCAAGCAACAACGCAAAGCTGGCAAGCTAGCAACTCAAAGCTAGCAAGATAATAAAGCAAAGCTAGCAAACTAGCATTGAAAATCTATTAAACTAGCAAGCTAGCAACGCAAAGTTGGAAGCTAGCAACGCAAAGCTAGCAAGGTAGCAACGGAAACCTAGCAAGCTAGCAACGAATGCTAGCAAGCAAGAAACGCAAACAAGCAAACAAGAAAGCAAACATAGCTAGCAAGCTAGCAACGCAAACCTACCAAGCTAGCAACGCAAAGCTAACAACCTAGCAACGCAAAGCTAGGAATCTAGAAACGCAAAGCTAGCAATATAGAATCGCAAATCAAGCAAGCTACCAACGCAAAACTAGCAAGCTACCAACGCAAATCTAGCAAGTTAGCAACGCAAAGCTGGCAAGCTGACAACGCACATCTGGCAAGCTAGTAACGCAAAGCTCGCAAGCTAACAAAGCAAAGCTGGGATGCTAGAAACGCAAACTGGCAAGCTAGCAACGCAAAGTTTGCAAGCTAGCAACGCAAAACTAGCAATCTAGCAACGCATATCTAACAAGGTAGCAATGGAAAGCTAGCAAGCTAACAACGCAAAACTAGCAATCTTGCAACGCAAAGCTAGGAAGCTAGCTACGAATGCTAGCAAGCAAGAAATACAAAGAAAGCAAGCAAGCAAGCAACGAACAGCTAGCCAGCTAGCAACTCAAATCTAGCAAGATACCAACGGAAAGTTAGCAAGATAGCAACACAAAGCTGGCAAGCTCGCCACGCAAATCTAGCAAGCCAGCAAAGCAAAGCTGGCAAGTTAACAAAGCAAAGCTGGCTAGATAGCAACGCAAAGCTACCAATCTAGAAACCCAATGCTAGCAAGCTAGCAACGCAAAGCTACCAAGCTTGCAACGCAAAGCTAAGAAGCTAGCGACGCAAAGCTGGCAAGCTAGGAACGCAAAGCTAGCAAGATAGTGACGCAAAGCTAGCAAACTTGCAATGCAAATCTAATAATCTAGCAAGCTAGCAACGCAAAGTTGGAAGCTAGCAACGCAAATATAGCAAGGTATCATCGCAAACGTAGCAAGCTAACAACGGATGCTAGCAAGCAAGGAACGCAAAGCAAGCAAAAAAAAGCAAAGCAAAGCTAGCAAGTTAGCAACGCAAAGATAGCAAGCTAGCAATGCAAAGTTAGCAAGCTAGCAACGCAAAGCTAGCAAGATAGGGACTCAAAGCTAGCAAGCTAGCAACGCAAAGATAGCAAGCTAGCAACGCAAACATAGCAAGCTAGCATTGCAAAGCTAGTAGGTCAGAACGCAAATCTAGCAAGTTAGAACGAAAACTAGCAAATTATCAACCCAAAGCTAGCAAGCTAACAACGCAAATCTAGCCATCTAGCAAGCTAGCAACGCAAAGCTAGGAAGTTATCAGCACAATGCTAGAAAGCTAATAACTCAAAGCTAGCAAGCTAGCAACGCAAAACTAATAAGATAGCAAAGCAAAGATAGCAAAATAGCAAAGAAAATCTAGCCGTCTTGCAAGCTCGCAACGCAATGATAGCAAGCCAGAAACGCAAAGTTTGCAAGCTAGCAAAGCAAAGCTGGGAAGCTAGAAACGAAAAGTTGACTAGCTATCAACGCATATCTATGAAGCAAGCAAGCTAGCAACGGAAAGCTAGCGGTATAGCAACGCAAACCTAGCATGCTAACAACGCCAAATTGCAAGATAGCAAACGTAAACCTATCAAGCTGGCAACGTAACGCAAGTAAGCTAGAATCGCAAGGCTACCAAGTTAGCAAAGCCTAGCTAGCAAGGTAGCAAAATCTGGCAATGCAACTCTAGCAAGCTAGCATCGCAAGTATACCAAGTTAGCAACGCAAAGCCAGCAAGCTAGCAACGCAAAGCTAGCAAGCAATAAACGCAAAGCTAGCAAGTTAGCCATGTAAATTCAGCAAGCTAGCAAAGCAGATCTGGCAAGCTAGCAACGCATGTTAGCAAGCTAGCATCGCAAATATCGCAAGCTAGAAACGCGAAGCAGGCAAGGTAGCAACGCATAGCTGGCTAGCTACCTACGCATGTCTAGCAAGCTAGCAACGGTAAGCTAGCAAGCAAGCCACGCAAATCTAGCCAGATAGCAACGCAAAGCTGGCAAGCTAACAAAACCAAGCTGGCAAGCTAGCAAACCAAATTCTCAAGCTAGCAACCAAAGATGGGTAATTAACAAAGCAAAGCTGGCAAGCTATAAACGCAAATCTAGCAAGGTAGAAATTCAAAGCAAGCAAGATAGCAACGCAAAGCTAGCAAACTCGCAACGCTTATCTAGCAAGCTAGCAGACAAATCTATCAAGATAGCAGCGCAAAGCTAACAAACTAGCATCGCAAAGCTAGCTATCTAGCAACGAGAAGCTAGCAATCTAGCAACGTAAACCTAGCAAGCTAGCAACGCAAATCTAGCAAGCTAGATACTCAAAGCTAGAAAGCTACCATCGTAAAGCTAGCAAGCTAGCAACGCAAAGCTGGCAAGCTAGCAACGCAAACCTGGCAAGATAGCAACGCACAGCTGGCAAGCTAGAAACTCAAAGCTAGCAAGATAGTAACGCAAATCTAGCAAGCTTGCAATGAAAAGCTAGAAACCTGGAAAGGGAAAGGTAGCAAGATAGCAACGAAAAGCTACAAGCTGGCAACGCAAAGCTGGGAAGCTAGCAACGCAAAGCTGGCAAGATAACCACGCAAATCTAGTAAGATAGCAAAGCAAAACTAGCAGGCTAGCAAAACAAATCTAGCAATCTAGCAAGCTATAAACGCAGAACTAGCAAGCGAGCAACGGGAAGCTAGCAAGCTAGCAACTCCAAGCTAGCAAGCCAGCAACACAAAGCTACAATGCTAGCAACGCCAAGCTAACAAGATTGCAACGCAAAGCTAGCAAGATTGGAACGCCAAGCTAGCAAGCTAGCAAAGCAAATCTAACAAGATTGCAACGCAAAGCTATCAAGCTAGGAAAGCATTTCGAGCAATTTAGCAAGGTAGCAACGCAAAACTAGCGAGCTAGCAAGGCAAATTTATCAAGCTAGGAAAGACAAGCTAGCAAGATAGCAAAGGCAAACCTATAAACCTGGCAACGCAACGCTAGTAAGCTAGCATCGCAAGGCTGCCAAGGTAGCAACGCTAAGTTAGCAAGCTAGGACCGCAAACCTAGCAAGCAAGAAACGCAAATCAAGCAAGCAACGCAAAGCTAGCATGCCTGCAACGCAAAGCTAGCTAGATAGCAATGGAAAGCTAGCAAGGTAGCAACGCAAAGCTAGCAAGTTAGCCACGTAATTCTAGCAAGCTGGCAACGCAAAGCTAGCAAGCTAGCAACGCAAAGTGGCAAGCCAGCAACGCATAATTAGCAAGCTAGCAACGGAAAGCTAGCAAGCAAGCAACGCAAACCTAGCAAACTAGAAACGCAATGCTAGCAAGCAACGCAAATCTACCAAGCTAGCAACGGTAACCTAGCAATTTAGCAACGCACAAATAGGAAGCTAGCAACGAAATCTATCAAGCAAGGAAGGCAAAGCAAGCAAGCAAGCAAGCAACGCAAATTTAGCAAACTAGAAATTAAAAATAGCAAGCTAGCAACGCAAAGCTAGCAAGATAACAAAGCAAAGCTATCACGCTAGCAACGAATATCGAGCAATCTAGCAAGCTAACAACGCAAAGCTAAATAGCTAGCAACGCAGAACTAGCAAGCTAACAACGCCAAGCAAGCAACGTAGCAAAAGCAAACCTATCAAGCAGGCCACGCAAAGCTAGCAAGCAAACATAGCAAGGAAACCAAATTAGCAACGCAAAGCTAGCAAGCTAGCAACGCAAAGATAGCAAGTAAGAAACGCAAAGCAAGCAAGTAAGAAACGCAAAGCTAGCAAGATAACAACGGAAAGCTTGCAAGATAGCAACGGAAAGCTAGCAAGGTAGCAACGCAAAGCAAGCAAGCTAGACATGTAAATCAAACAAGCAGCCACGCAAAGCTGGCAAACTTGCAACGCAAATTAGCAAGCTAGCAACGCAAAACTATCAAAGAAGACACGCTAAAGCAGGCAAGCAAGAAAGCAAGCAACGCAAAACTAGCAAGATAGGTACGCAAAGCTAACAAGATAGCAAAGCAAAGCTAGCAAGCTAGAAACGGGAAGCTAGCAATCTAACAAAGTAAAGATAGCAAGCTAGCAACGCAAAGCTAGCAAGCTAGATACCAAAGCTAGCAAGCTACAATCGTAAAACTAGCAAGCTAGCAACGCATACTGGCAAGCTGGCAACGCAAAGCTGGCAAGCTAGCAACGCACAGCTGGCAAGCTAGCAA
>NW_019726231.1:18454-21150 GCF_002891405.2 Cryptotermes secundus
CAAGTTGGCAACGCAAATCTAGCAAGCTAGCAACGCAAAATAAGCAAGATAGCAACGCAACCTAGCAAATTAACAACGCAAATCTAGTTCTCTAGTAAGCTAGCAACTTAAAGCTAGCAAGCTATCAACGAAATCTAGCAAGCAAGAAACACATATAAAGCAAGCAAGCAAGCAAGGCAAAGCTAGTAAGCTAGCAAAGCAAAACTAACAAGCTAGCAACACAAAGCTCTCAAGCTACCAATTTAAAGCTAGCAAGGTAGCAACGCAAATCAAGCAAGATAGCCACGAATATCTAGAAAGCTAGCAACGCAAAGCTAGCAAGATAGCTAAGCTAAGCTAGCAAGCTAGCAACGCAAATCTAGCAAGCTAGCAACGCAAAGCTTGCAAGTAATCAACGCATGAACGCATATGAACCAATGATGACTGCAGGTTCATTATCCAGTGTAGTACAACCGACGAACGTCGNGAAAGACAACAAGTTCGCAACGCAAACCTGGCAAGATAGCAAACACATCTCTCAAGCTAGCAACGCAAAGCTGGGAAGTTAACAAAGAAAAGCTACCAAGCTATCAACGCAAAGCTAGCAAGCTAGAAATTCAAAGCTAGCAAGTTTGCAACGCAAAGTTAGCAAGCTTGCAACGCGTATATAGAAAGCTAGCAACGGAAATGTATCAAGCTAGCTAGCTAGAAACGCAAAGCTAGCACCTAGCAACGCATAGCTAGGAAGTTAGCAACTCAATCTTGCAAGTTAGGAACGCAAAGTTATCAAGCTAGCAAATCAAACCTAGTAAGTTAGCAACGCAGCTAGCAAGAGAGCAACGCCAAAGTAGCAAGCTTGCAAAGCAAAATTAGAAAGCTAGCAACGCAAAGCTAGCAAGCTAACAACGCAAAACTACTAAGCTAGCAACGCAAATCTAGCAAGCAATCAACGCAAATCTGGCAAGCTAACAATGCAAAGCTAGCAAAAGACACGCCCGAACAGGCAAGCAAGAAAGCAAGCAACGAACACTAGCAAGATAGCAACGCAGAGCTAATAAGCTAGCATCGCAAAGCTAACAAGCTAGCAACGAAAAAACTAGCAAGCTTGCAAAGCAAAATTAGAAAGCTAGCAACGCAAAGCTAGTAAGCTAGCAACGCAAATCTACCAAGCTAGCAACGCAAAGCTAGCAAGCTAGCAACGCAAATCTAGCAAGGTTGCAATCAAATGCTAGCAAGCAAAAAAACGCTAAAGCAGGCAAGCAAGCAATCAACCAACGCAAAACTAACAAGATAGCAATGCAAAGATTGCAAGTAGCAACGCAAACCTATCAAGCAAGCAACGCAAATCTAGAAAGCTAGCGACGCAAAGCTAAAACTAGGAAATCAATGATAGCCACCTAGCAACGCAAAGCTAGCAAGGAAAAAACGCAAAGCATGTAAACATGCAAAGCAATACTAGCAAGTGAGCAACGCAAAGCTACCAACCAAGAAACGCTAACCTAGCAACATAGCAACGCAAACTAGGAAGCAAAGAACGCAAAATCAAGAAAGCAAGCAACGCAGAGCTAGCAAACTAGAAACTCGAAGCTAGTATCCTAGCAACGGAAAGCAAGCAAGCTACGACAAAAAAACAAGCAGGCTACCAACACTAAGCTAGCAAGCTAGCCTCTTAAACATAGCAAGATACAAGGCAAATCTAGCAAACCAGCCTCGCATATCTAGCAAGCTAGCAACGCAAACCTGGCAAGCTAGCAACGCGAACCTGGCAAGCTAGCAAGCAAATATGGCAAGCTAGCAAAGCTAAGCTAACAAGCTAGAAACGCAAAGCTGGCAAGCGAGGAACGCAAAGCTGGCTAGATAGGAACGCAAAACTGCCAAGCTAGGAACGCAAAGCTGGCAAGCTAGAAACGCAAAGCTGGCAAGCGAGGAACGCAAAGCTGGCTAGATAGGAACGCAAAACTGCCAAGCTAGGAACGCAAAGCTGGCAAGCTAGAAACGCAAAGCTGGCAAGCGAGGAACGCAAAGCTGGCTAGATAGGAACGCAAAACTGCCAAGCTAGGAACGCAAAGCTGGCAAGCTAACAACGCAAAGCTATCAAGCTAACAACGCATATTAACAAACAAACATTCTAGCAACGGAAAGCTAGCAAGCTAGAAACGCATATGTACCAAGCTAGCAACGCAAATCTAGCAAGCCAACATGCTAACAAACAAAGATATCAAGCTAGCAACGCAAGGCTAGGAAGTTAGCAACGCAATGCTACTAGCTAGTAGCTAGAATCTGGTAAGATTATAACGCAAAGACAGCAATCTAGCAACACAAATCTAGCAATCTAGCTATCTAGCAACGCAGAGTTAACAAGCTAGCAACGCAAATCTAGCAAGCTAGCAACGCAAATCTACCAAGCTAGCAACGCAAAGCTAGCAAGCTAGCAACGCAAATTTAACAAGCAAGCAATGAAATGCTAGCAAGCAAAAAAACGCTAAAGCAAAGCTGGCCAGCTACCAACGTACAGCTGGCAAGATAGCAAAACATAGCTGCCAAGATAGCAACGCAAATCTGGCAAGCTAGCGAAACAAGCAAAACAAAGCTAGCAAGCTAGCAACGCAAATCTAGTAAGATAGCAACGCAATGCTAGCAAACTAGCAACGCTCCTCAAGCAATTAACAAACTAGCAACGCAAAACTAGCAAGCTAGGAACGCAAACGTAGCAAGCT
>NW_019726232.1:0-766 GCF_002891405.2 Cryptotermes secundus
AGGTTACTTTCTGAATATCCCTCGCATTACAGTGCCAACGAAATATGCAACATCGCAAAAGTACGTGAAATGTTTGGTTCTGACTGCGTTGAATATGAATATTACCGTCTTCTTGAATGTGACGACTTACAGCTTTGAAAATATTTGTCAAATATACGGATTAATGAACTATCTTAAATGTGTTGAGGAATTGCTTATTCCACCTTGAAGACTGAGTCAGTAGGACAATTGGAAACGAAGGCAAATATCAACCAGAATATTCGTCACACCACACAAGAGAGTAGTCTTCTCAACTTCTGGAAATAATATGTAATCCAGATGTAACTCCGGTTTCTCTCCTGATACCAGTTGCCTCAGCACCGAAGTAATGGCACAAACTGCTCCAGTTGAGTGGATGATTACCGGAAGTCACCAGATCCAGAACAAATAATTGTATATAAGAGCGAGCAGAAGTACTGAGGACATAACAGGACTCGTAACTTGCCTTCAAAATTAACTGTATTTTCTTCACAGTTTTTAATATTGTCACGTATTGGGAGTATAACGCGACAAATAACTTCACGCTGTATTTTATATAGCGAATTTTATTTCACATTCGCACTTACAATCACCCAAATTACAGATTTACGATTACTGCTATCTGCAATATCACAAATAGTACACTCCAAATGCCACAAGACAACTGACTGGTTGCTGGCTAACTCGGAACTAACTCGGAGGTAGCTCGAGGACTCACTCGGCGGTAGCTCCAGGCCTAACTGTGAAT
>NW_019726232.1:1540-10336 GCF_002891405.2 Cryptotermes secundus
AGCCGAGCGGAGCCGACCTTAGCGGAGTCCCCGCGACCATGAAGCTATGCAAAGCGAATCAACAGCGGTGACGTCACCGAGGGATATCGCGGTTGCTAGGCAGCAGTCAACAACTCCGGACAGCGTGGCTAGTAACAAGGCACCAGACGACAATTGTCCGATCAAGGCTACATAAGGAGCAGCGAAGGCTATTCAAAGTCAGTGAGTGAGTCCTGGAGCTACCTACGAGTTAGTCCTGGAGCTACCTCCGAGTAAGTCCTCGAGCTACCTCCGAGTTAGTCCTCGAGCTACCTCCGAGTTAGTTCCGAGTTAGCCAGCAACTAGTCAGTTGTATTCTGGCATTTGGAGTGTACTAATTGTGATACTGCAGATAGCAGTAATCGTAAATCTGTAATTTGGGGTGATTGTAAGTGCGAATGTGAAATAAAATTCGCTATATAAAATACGGCGTGAAGTTATTTGTCGCGGTATACACCCAATACGCGACAATATTAAACTATATATGTATGTATTATTCCAAAATAATGAGGGAATGGAGCGAAGAATTTTTTTCTGACGATGACAGAATTTATATGTAGCAATATCTAACAAAATTTACAGAAATTATGGCTATAATTCCAGTATCTGTTCTGCACTCTAATGATTGCCTTTGGATATGTGGGGTTCCGAAGAATGTTGTATGTGACGTAGATTTTTATTTTGTAAATGTTTCGAATTTCTGTTCTTATATAGAATTATGTGGTAGGAGAAATATTAAGTTGTCTCTGTGTTTAATTTATCAAGCAGTAAACCATAAATATACATGTTGCAATGGAGGTATATCTCCACCGTTCTTGAAATCGGCACAAAGTGGAGATGAGTGATCAGCTCCAAGTTCTGGCCTATTTACCCCCGTGTAAATATCCTCCTCTACCAAGTAGACGAGAGTCTGTGTGTGTATCAGGCCCGGTCTGGACGCTGTGGAATGGAGAATAATATCGAGCTTCTGTCGGGGTAGAACCCAGGGTATCCAGCCCGCAGTTTTCTTCTACAGACACAGAGCTATTCCGGATCAACATAAGTTGATGTTCGTTTTGGAAGAGCTGCTTAATTATTTAATTTCAAGTTTTAAGTCCTCATCAGCTCATTTGTTTTATATCTTGTGATAAGACTGAGAAATTGGCCTATGAAAATGAGTTAATTTTTACTAACTGCGTTTCAGTGCAACGCAATAAAACCTGTTGAAATATGTATACACATATAAATACGCATTGCAATCGCATAATCTAAAATTTATTTAAAAGAACGGGAATTGTCAATGAGAGGGGCGCAAAGTTCCCGATTCATGTATTGGAATATTATAACATATTTTATTGCTTCATTCTCTAAAATCTGAGTGATGTATTTCACTGCTCGCACTGGTGTGTCAGCGTCTAAACTTTATGTGTGTTCGCCACAGAACAACAGAAGCAGAAGAGGGACAAGAGAAGAATGGCAAGTGAAGAAGTACGCCTTTCGAGACTGCGAAGTACGTTGCATTCCTTAGCAACTCGAGTCCCAAAAGTAATTCTGGCACGAGTTGACTGGACATTTCCTGCTTTGAATAATCAGGCTGTAAGTGTTGTGCGTCCAATTATAAATTTACAGCAGAAGCATTTTTATTACTAGGTTTCTTCAAATCATAATTATCTTCTTCTAAATTATATGTGCCAGGTAACCAAATTAAGTGCATTTTTTAACTTATATTTCACCGTGTGTGTGTGATGGATCTCTATAAACCTCATTTCCACGTGCCTTACTGACCTCCATATTACAACTGAAATTTCAAAACACTTACGAACAACAGACATTCTCTTCACTTTAAGACACATCCTGAAAAATTGTTCCTCTAATATCCAGATTACTGGCTTCAAAGTATTACGCTACACTTCGTATTTTTCTATTAGATACTGTCTCTAAATTACAGAGCTTAGCAAAATTATTCTCTACGACAAAGCAATTGTTATCATGTGGGTCTGTGAATAATTTATACTAGTATAGTGTATTTTACTGATACTATTTCTTTTTAGGTAATAAGTGTTTATATCGTTCTACTTCTAGGTTTTTATTCTTCTTTTCTATGCTAGTACACACTTCGGCCGAAACACATGTTTCGGCCTCAGATGGCCATCTTCACGTGTGTTTACTCTTGCTAAAGTTGTTGCACTGTGTCTTTAATTTCGTTACATGTGGGATGTGTTGTTACTTGCAATAAAATTACAATTAAATCCGTAAAATTATGGTCCTGGCTTTTCGCTAGCAGCGCTAAATAACAACTCAGTCTGATACGACTTTTTGTGGTATGTTGGTATCTATCCTTGTTGAATTATTCTGCCTCGGTGTGTAGCTTGTAGGATTTTTATAGAAAGTAGCAACGCTTTCTTCATGCACACATCAAATATTACAAATAAAGCAAAAGACGTACAGATGAAGGACACCAAATGTACGTGTAAAACTGGTGATTAACCCACGTAATTGGAATTAAACTGAGGCAATAACATAAGAGAAAGTGAACAGCAGATTAATTAATCACAGTAAGTTGTACACCTGAGGTTGTCCGAAATATGTAGCGACAATAAAGAAAGAGACAGTAGAATAGTAACCGAAGATACAGATACACGGCATAAAAGCAAAAGACAAAATTAGACCTGTGCAGGACTACAAGATAATGCGATTTAATTTTATGTAGGGGAATATCATTTCCACGCGGTTCAACCTGCTCTAAACCAGTAAGAATTTCAAGAAATTTTTCTGTAAAATTGTTACACACATAAGGCAAAGGGTGAGTCTTCTCTCAAAAATTCCAGTCGGTGGCAGGACCAGTTTAACTCACTGACTTAACTAAAGCGTAGCATGGTGTGTGCCACATGCAACATTTTCAATTAAACCGACAGACAGACACACAGACACATGCTAGTATTTTTTTTTTCTTGACACTACAGCCCCAGTGGACCTAGGCCAACCTCCATTAACTTCTCCGCTCACTTCGGTTTTTCTAGATCTAACACATATGGTAGGACTCTTTGGCGGGTGACCAGCTCGTCGCAAGGCCTCCACCTGTACACAAACTCAGAAAAACGCACACAAAAATCCATGCCTTGAGTGTGATTCGAACCGACGATCCCGGCTTCCGAGCGAGCGAAGACATTGCATGCCTTAGACAGCTCGGCTTCCGTTATTGGACGTGCTAGAATTTACTTAGAGAAATTTATGTCTCGATTAGTAAACTTTGAGAACCAAGTTGGGACAATTTCATAGGGGTTTCTCCTTGTGTAACAGTATTAGTAAAGGTGTCACGTGTAATAGTGCAAGATATCTCCGAGCCCAACTCCTCTGCAGGATCTGATAGCATTTCTGTTTCTTTCAGAGTGTTAAATTAAATGCAGCAAACATTGAAGCAACACACGTAATTAAGGATGTTAATGCCAAGGAACTTCTTCGTGAACAGGGAGTAGAATTGTTAAAAGGAGAAGAAAACTTCGATTCTTGCGAGATATGTAAGAAGTCATTCTCTCGTGGGAATAATTTGTTGGGACATGCAAGTGGAATTAGCAGAGAAACAATGTCTCGTTGTGAAGTGTGTGTCACATGGTTAACTCCTAAGCATATTGCAGTACAAAGATCAAGTGGTTTCCGAGAGCCTTTTTCTTACATAGATGGCAAGAAGAAGTTCACTAGTCACTCTAAAATTCACAACCATACCAGAGTGCACACTGCAGAGCTGCCATTCTCTTGCGAAGTGTGTAAGAAATCGTTCGCCCCGCTCTCTAACCTAAACAATCATTTCAGTGTTCACAGTGGAGAACGGCCATTTTCGTGCAAAGTGTGTAGGAAAATGTTCGCTCGCCCCTCTATTCTAAATATACATTTAAGAATTCACAGTGGAGAACGGTCATTTTCTTGCGAAGTATGTAAGAAATCGTTCGCCCAGCGCTCTAACCTATACACACATCTCAGGGTTCACAATGGAGTACGGCCTTTTTCGTGCAAAGTGTGTAAAAAAGCGTTCTCCCAAAACTCTAACCTAAACAAACATTTAAGAATTCACACTGGAGAACGGCCTTTTTAGTGCAAAGTGTGTAAGAAAACTTTCGCACAGACATCTACATTAAACAGGCATCTTAGAGTACACACAGGAGAGCGACCATTCTCGTGCGATGTGTGTATGAAACGGTTCAGTCTGCTCCATCACCTAAAAATACATCTCAGTATACACAGTGGAGAAAGACCATTTTCTTGCGAAGTGTGTAAGAAAATTTTCGCTAAGAGATATATCCTAAAAAATCATCTGAGAATGCACAGTGCAGAACGGCATATTTCGTTAAATTTGTGCAAGAAAATTTCACTCACCGCTTCGTTCTGAATATGCATCTCAAATCACACAGTGCAGAACAAGCATGATCGTGAGATATGGAAAAGAATGTTCACTTGTGGCGGAAAACAAGAAAGGCGTCACACGGAATATCATGAGAGAGAACGTTTTCGTTTAATGTGTGCATGGAAGCATCAATTCAAAGTGACAGTGCGAGTATACAGATACATTTTGAATTTCGCATTTCTATAAAAATATATTCATTGTATCAACTGAATTATTCTGTTTAAAATGTTATATTTTACTTCAAGAATTTATCTGGTTACAGAAACTGATCATTTTACTGTATGATAGGTTTCGGTGCCAGTTGTTTCACATTTTTTAAGTCCTCACTTTTCATTGACTAAGACTCGCTTTTATAATATACTCTTTATCTTTCCATATTTCCATAGGTTTTATTCATATTTTTGAAGTTTCGTTCGTTTGTATTACAGGAATATTCCCACATCAATCTTCTCTGTCCAGTGTTACAAAGACATGTCCAAAATTTAATTTCACATTTTTAATGTTTTCTCTTTAATTCATTGAATTTTCACAATAACCTTAACTTCTTTTCTTGCGTGAATTCATTATTTTTTATATGGAAGAATGATTGGTCGGATAGAGTTTTATTTTAGTTTCGGAATAATATAGTTACCTTCGGATTCAGCATTCTTGTGTGATTTCCCTGGTTCGTGTATTGCAATTGGTATATACTGTACTTACTGAAAGAGGGACAGAGGTCTGTATGATCAATAAAGCCAACGTTGAGTAAACTAGAATCTAAAACCTGAAAATTTCATAAAATTATATTCCACTGAATATCTACTGATGTAATTACTTCATTACTTAATAGCTATAAATATAAACCATCGGGCTTGGATTAAAGAAATTTGCTACGCATGAAATGGACTCAGAAAGTTTACAAATTTCCCGGAATGTCATTCAGAGGAACTGTACGTGCTTTAATCAGTGAGGGTTTCAAGAATTCCTATACATACCTACCTACAAGGGATTCATCACTCACAATATCCTCCAGTAGGTGGCTGGTCTAATTTAAATGACTGGGTCGACGGGCAGAAATATGTTAGTCATTACTAGGAGATATTATATGTAGATCAGTGTTCTGTGGTTCACGAGGAGACGTAATACCATCTAGCTTCCTTCTCATGCAACAATATTTGTCAAGGTAACAGCTGAAATACTTCAAAACGCCCCAGAGTCCAGCTCCACTGTAGGTCCTGATACACTTTCTCTTTCTTTCAGGGTGTTAAGTTAAGAGCAACAATGCACCTCAATGAAGTTGTTAATGGAGAGGAACTTCTTTGCGAATAGAGTGCAGGATTGCCAGATTTATATGGAGAATCGGACGTTCATTCGTGCGAGATGTGCAAGAAATCATTCCCTCGTAAATATAATCTATCCGGACATGCAAGTGGAAGCAGCAGAGAAACAATGTCTCGTTGTGAAATGTGTCATATCCTTAACTCCTAAGCGTAGTGAAGCACAACTATTCAGTGGTCGTGTAAGGCCTTTTGCATGCAATGTACTCAAGTGAAGTTTCAGTGGTCACGCTAATCTAGATAATCATATCAGGGTACACACTGGAGAACGGCCATTTTCTTTCGTAGTGTGTAAGAAAAGGTTCACTCAGCTCCATAACCTATACAGGAATCGAAAAATTCACAATGGAGAACGGCCTTTTTCGTGCAATGTGTGTAAGAAAACTTTCTCTCACAGCTCAAACCTAAACACGCATCTCAGGATACACATCGGACAACTGATTTTCATCTGTAAAGAATTTTAAAAACATTTTCCTTGTTTTCAATCATAATCCATTTTGCGACCTAACCGCTACTATTTTATAAGGATGAATATTATAACGGATTGGTTATCGAGTTGCCAAACAACAGAAGTATATACAGTGTTCGACATGCAAAAATAGAAGAAATTATGCCTTCTGTAAATCCTACCGACACACCAATAGACCTTTCAGTAAGCGATCACGGTGTATGTGTTCCTGTAGGTCCATGTCCGTTCCGCTGCTATATAAATAAGATACAGAACAAGAGGAGAGCAAAACCTGGAGTAGTATAGCAATTACGATTTACGAGCAGTAGTAGCAGCAGAATTACCCGAACAAGTAAGCAAGTCATTTCTCGGTAGGAGATAACGGAAATTTCGTAGTTGAAAAAGAATTAGAAGTCGGCCTCTGAAGGTTTTACGTGTGAGTAGAAGATTTAATTTCTCTGCTATGTTTGGAGTCTGTAATTCACTGAGACTGTTATATTTTCTGTGTTATAAATACGTGCAAACTAGTGAACATAATTGTGGAAAAACTGTAAATATTGTAAAGCAAATATAGCGTAAAAATTAATTGTTGTTACGAGCTGTAGGTTGTTAATAAATTCAATTACTAATCCAAATCCCGGATTTAGTCACTGTGACATGTGAAAATATAACATCGTCCACTCCTAAGTCTCTGTCCCTAAGAGCATAACAGTGTATATCTTGTTTTCTCTTCCGGTGACTGTACTCCCAACGTCTTCTCGCAAGCTGTTTCATATTCTCTCTCTCTCTATCTCTCTGAGATGGCTGCTCTCTAACCGCTATCACTGCCCCATCCTCAAGGACAGCTCGTCCCGAGGGATTTCCTTATACTGTTCCAGTTAGTCCAGGTTCTCACCATAATGCAAAGTTTCTCTTTCTCCTTTCTCTCCCTTGTTCAGCAGAAGGGGCCGTAACTCTTGGAGCGACCAATGATCCCCCATATCCGATTCTTCTTACGCTGCTTCTTTTTCCGCTTCGGAGTGAGTCGACCACTTCACAAAGTTCAATCCATAATTCTTCCTAACCCTCTGGAAGTTCCGACTACTTGTTTCGTGATCTTCTCTCTGAAAATCTAATCTAGGTGTTCCCTGCATTTCCGTTCGATTTCCTTTAAGTGATCGCTCTCCTTTCGTGCTTCCTTTCTTCTTCCTTAGACATAGTAGCCGTCTGTCGCCTAGGCCCTTTATTCGCTTGCTGTTTGGAGGTTGCTGTGTTAATCCTATGTCCCTTATGCCATATTTCATTCTGGTCCATTGCAGCGTCTATTCTCCTCCGTTCGTCCTTTCCAGGTTCTCGGTGGAATATCGTCTGTTCATTGTAATGCCGTCCCTCTTCTTTCTCTGTTGTTGCCCGTTGCTCCGGCCGCTCTTCTCCTCCTCGTAGTTGCCTCGGCTTTCTCTTGGTTGCCGCTCCGTCCACCTTACCCTTTTCTTGTTATCTGCGTTAGGAAGCTATTAGGATGGATTTAGTATTATGGTAGGCATGGATCTCTCTTCAGGTCGATGACAGGTCTATCTTTGGAGACACTTCAATGCAACAAAACCTTGGCTACACCACCTATGTTTAATTTACTTATTATTCTTCTCTTGTCACAAACACTGATATATCGTTTTAATTGTACATTTCTCACTATTTGCTGTATTGGCACTGACACAGCGCCGCCTATACTGGCGATTCTATAAAGACGAATACAAGCTAATGCCTCCACTCTCGGGGAGTGCCTCTTAGGTAGTCTTCACACTGGTTTGGCGTCGCTCTGAGAGCCTTCTCAGAATCACACCCTACATGACATCATTCCCCACTCCAGCTACAAAACTGCATATGTGCAATAATGCTGAGCTATTATCACGTAGGCACCTCCCCTCCAGGGCCTCACACATTCGAGTCCCGCAGTAAACGGTTACAATTGTCTATGAAACACCCGTTCCCTGCGTCGTGCCACTTTTGCAATGCGACTCATACTCATTCCGGATAGCGGACAATTTACTCCGAGATTCGTAATCACCACGGGTCAGTTCCTTCGGCTCTCCGCGACGCCTTGCAGCTAGATGCAGGTCTCTTGGATAATGGTTCAGCCTCGTAGGAGCTAGTAAAGAAAATTTGTCACGACTACAAATTTTAGTAAGTCTACGTGAGTCCAAATATTATATCGCAGCAACTTTGTGCAGTGTACAGAATGATGCAACAAATTCTGCTGCATGAAAATGTGCATTATTTTCCATGTTACAAAAATTCCCGATAAACTGTGCACCGTAACATATAGCAAGTCAGACAAGACAGGTAAATTTTGTGTACTCAGAGGGGTTATGGAAATAAAAAAGTCACTTTGGATTCTATAAATTCCACTGTTGTGTAGAGAAGACGAATATGAATTCAATGACATACACTTTTGCACAAGGTCATTTAAGGTCACAAACGAAAAATAACAAAACTCGCTCTTCTATGCCTCCTTTTCCTAATTTCAAGATTTGTTGTTAATTTTATTCGAAAAAGTTCTACTATTGATATTCGAAATGATAAACCTCAGCAGCTATAATCACTTTGACCTGTTTTACGAGAGTCTTGATACACTTAAGATTGCAAAATAAGTGCCTGAA
>NW_019726233.1:0-61272 GCF_002891405.2 Cryptotermes secundus
GTAAGCTAGCAACGCAAAGCTAGCATGATAGCAACGAAAAGCTAGAAATCTAGATCGAAAACTAGCAAACTAGCAACGCAAAGCTACCAAGCTAGCAACGCAAAAGTAGCAAGCTAGGAACGCAAAGCTAGCAAGCTAGCAAAGCAAAGCTAGCAAGCTAGCAACGCAAAGCTAACAAACTAACATCGCAAAGATAGTAAGCTAGCAACGGAAAGCTAGCATGCTAGCAATGAAAAGCTAGAAAGCTATATACGCAAAGCCAGATGGATAGCAAAGAAAGGTAGGACGCTAGCCACGCAAATCTAGAAAGCAAAAACGCAAAGCTGGCAAACTAGCAACGCAAACTGGCAAGATAGCAACGCAAAGCTGGCAAGCTACCAACGCATATCTAGCAATCTAGCAAGCTAGCAACGCAAAATTATCAAGCTAGCAACTCAAAGCTGCCAAGAAAGTAACGCAAAGCTGGCAAGCTAGTAACGCAAAGATAGCAAGCTAGCAACGCAAAGCTAACAAGCTAGCAACGCAAAACTAACAAGCAACCAACGCAAAGTTAGCCAGCTAGTAACGCAATGCTAGCAAGCTACATCGAAATGCTTGCAAGCTAGCAACGCAAAGTTAACAAGCTAGCAATGCAAAACTAGCAAGCTAGCTACGCAAACCTAGCATGTTAGCAACGCAAAGCTACCAACATAGCAACGCAAAGCGAGCAAGCTAGCAACGCAAAGCCAGCAAGATAGCAACGCAAATCTATCAAGCTAGCATCGCATATCTAGCAATCTTACAAGATTAGCAAAGCAAAGCTAGCAAGCTAGCAACACAAATATTGCAAGCTGACAACGCAAACTGGCAAGCTAGCAACGCAAAGCTGCAAGCTAGCAACGCAAATCTACAACCAAGCAACGCACACCAAGAATCTATCAACGCAAAGCTAGCAAGATTGCAATGAAAATCTACCAAACTAGCATCGCAAAGCTAGTAAGCTAGCAAAGAAAAGCTAGCATGCTAGCAATGAAAAGCTAGCAAGCGAGATACGCAAACCAGCAATATAGCAAAGAAAGATCGCAATTTAGCAACGCAAATATAGCAAATTAGCAATCTACAACACCAGGCTAGCAAGGTAGCTACGCACAGTTAGGAAGCAAGAAACGCAAAGCAAGCAAGCATGCAACTCAAAACTAGCAAGCTAGCAACGGAAAGCTAGCAAGATAGCAACGCAAAGATAGCAAGATATCCACGCAAATCTAGCAAGCAAGAAACGCAAAGCTGGCAAACTAGCAACGAAAAGCTAGCAAGCTAAATCGCGAAACTCTCAAGCTAGGAACGCAAAGTTACCAAGATAGCAACGCATAAGTAGCAAGCTAGGAACGCAAAGCTAGCAACCTAGCAACGCAGAGCTACCAATCTAGCAACGCAAAGATAATTAGCTAGCAACGAAAGCTAGCAAGCCTGCAACGAAAAGCTAGCAAGCTAGATACGCAAAGCCAGCAAGATAGCAAAGAAAACTAGCAAGTTAGCAACGCAAATCTAGCAATTTAGAAAGCTAGCAACGCAAAGCAAGCAAGCTTGATCGCAATGCTTGAAATCTAGCAACGCACAGCTACCAAGCTAGCAACGAAGAACTAGCAATCTAGCAACGCAAAGCTAGCAAGCTTGCAACGCAAATCTAGCAAGCTTGCAACGCAAAGCCAGCAAGATAGCAACGCAAATCTCTTAAGCTAGCAACGCAAATCTAGCATTCTAACAAGCTCAACAACGCAAAGCTAGCAAGCTAACCACGCAAAGATAGCAATCTACCAAAGCCAAGTTAGCAAGGTACCAACGCAAAGCTACGAAGCTAGCAAACGCAAAGCTAGAAATTTAGCAACGGAAATCTAGGAAGCTTCCAAGGAAATCTAGCAAGGAAGAAACGGAAATCAAGCAAGAAAGCTATGCAAAGCTAGCAAGATAGCAACTCAAAGTTGCAAGCTAGCAACGGAAATCTAGCAAGGTACAACGAAAATCTAGCAACTTAGCAACGCAAATCTAGCAAGATAGCAACAGAAATATAGCAAGCTGTCAACGCAATCTGGCAAGCTACAAACGGAAATCTGACTAGCTAGCAACGCAAATGTGGCAAGCTAGCAACGCAAACCTGGCAAGCTAGCAACACAAAGCTAGCAAGCTAGCAACGCATATATAGCAAGCTAGCAACGCAAAGATAGCAAGCGAGCAACAAAAAGCTAGCAAGCTAGAAACGCAAGGATAGCATGCTAGAAAAGCAAAGCTAGCAAACTAGATCGCAAAACTTGCAAGATAGCAACGCAAAGCTAAAAAGCTAGCAACGCAAAGCTAGCAAGTTAGCAACGCAATTCTAGCAAGCTAGCAACGCAATTGTAACATGCTTGCAACGAAAAGTAGCAAGCTAAAAACTCAAACAAGCAAGATAGCAACGAAAGTTTGCAAAATAGCAACGCAAATCTAGCAATGTAGCAAGCTAGCCACGCAAAGCTAGCAGGCTTACAACGCAAAGCTAGCAAGCTAGCAACGCATATCTAGCAAGATAGCAAGAAACATCGGAAAAATTAAAACTAGAAACGCAAATCTAGCAAGGTAAAAACGCAAATCTAGCATGCTAGCATACTAGCAACGGAGAGTATGCACACTAGCAATGGAAAGCGAGCAAGCTAGCAACGCAAACCTAGCAAGCTAGCAACGCAAAATTAGCAAGCAAGTAACGCAAAGCTGGCAAGCTACTAACGCATATCTAACAAGCTAGCAAAGCAATGATAGCAAGCTAGCAACGCAAAGCTAGCAAGCTAACAACGCAAAGCTAGCAAGCTAACAACGCAAACATAGCAAGCTAGCAACGAAAAGCTAGCAAGCTTGATCACAATGCTTGCAAGCTAGCAACGCAAATCTATCAAACTAGCAACGCAAAATTAGCAAGCTAGCAACGCAAAGCTACCAAGCTTGCAACGCAAAGCTACCAAGCTAGCAACGAAAATTTAGCAAGCTAGCAAAGAAAATCGAGCAAGGTAGCAACGCAAATCTAGCAAGCAAGAAACGAAGAGTAAGCAACAAGCAAGCAACGCCAATCTAGCAAGATAGCAAAGGAAAACTATAAAGCTAGCAAAGCAAAGCTAGCAAGCAAGCAATTGGATGCTAGCAAGCTAGACGCGCAAAACTGGCTAGCTGGCAACGCAAAGCTGGCAATTAGCAACACAATGCTAGCAAGGGAGCAACGCATATCTAGTAAGCTAGCGAGCTAGCAACGGGAAGTAAGCAAGCTAGCAACGCAAAGCTAGAAATGTAGCAACGCAAATTTAAATTGCTAGCAGGCTAGCAACGGAAGGCTAGCAAACTAGCAACGGAAAGATAGCAAGCTAACAACGATATGTTAGCAAGCTAGCAACGCAAAGCTATCAAGCTAGATCGCAATGCTTGCATGTTAGCAACGCAAAGCTACCAAGCTAAGAACGCAAATCTAGCAAGCTAGCAACGCAAAGCTAGAAAGCTAGGAACATTAAGCTACCAAGCTAGCAACGCAAAGCTGGCTAGCTAGAAACTCAAAGCTGGCAAGCTAGCAACGGAAAGCTGACAAGCTATCAAAGCAAAGCTAGCAAGATTGCAACGCATATCTAGCAAGCTAGAAACGGAAAGCTAGCAAGATAGCAACGCAATTCTAGCAAGCTAGCAACGCAATTCTACCATGCTTGCAACGAAAAGTAGCAAGCTAGCAACTCAAACATGCAAGATAGCAACGAAAGTCAGCTAGATAGCATCGCAAATCTAGCAATGTAGCAAGCTAGCCACGCAAAGCTAGCAGGCTAACAACGCAAAGCTAGAAAGCTAGCAACGCATATCTAGCAAGCTAGCAAGCAAACATCGAAAAATTGAAAACTAGAAACGCAAAGTTAGCAAGGTAAAAACGCAAACATAGCATGCTAACAAACTAGCAAAGGAGAGCTTGCAAAATAGCAATGGAAAGCTAGTAAGCTAGCAACGCAAACCTAGCAAGCTACCTATGCAAAACAAGCAAGCTATCAGCGCAAAGCTAGCAAGCTAGCAACGCAAAGCTGGCAATTTAGCACCCAAAGCTGGCAAGCTAGCAACGCCTATCTAGCAAGCTAGCAACGCAAAGATAGCAAGCTAGCAACGCAAAACTAGAAAGCTAGCAACGCAAAGCTAGCAAGCTAGCAACGCAAAGCTAGCAATCTACAACGAAAATATAGCAAGCTAGGAACGCAAAGCAAGCAAGCTAGCAACGCAAAACTACCAAGCTAGCAACGAAAAGCATCCAAGCAAACAACGCAAAACTTCCTATATAACAACGAAAAGCCAGCAAGCTAGCAACGCAAAGCAAGCAAGCTAGCAAAACAAATTAACAAGCTAGCAACGCAAAGCTAACAAGATAACAACTCAAAGCTAGCAAGCTAGCAACGCAATTATTGAAAGCTAGCAAACTAAGTATGAAATGCTGGCAAAACTAACAAAGCAAAGCTGGCAATCTAGAAACGCAAATCAGGCAAGCTAGCAAGGCAAAGCTGGCCAGCTACCAACGCAAAACTTGCAAGCAAGCAACGCATAGCTAGCAAGTTGCAACGCAAATCTAGCAAGCTAGCAATCTAGCAACGCAAAGCTAACAAGTTAGCAAATCAAAGATAGCAAGCTAGCAACTCAAAGCTAGCAAGCCAGCAACGCAAAGCTATCAAGCTACCAACGCAAAACTAGGACGTTAATATAGCAAGCTAGCAAGACAAAGATAGCAAGCTTGCAACGAACAGCTAACAAGCTAAGTACGCCAAGCTAGCATTGCATAGCTAGCAAGCTAGCAACGCAAGTCTAGCAAGATAGCAACGCAAAGCTATCAAACTAGCAACCCTTTTCTAGCAATCTAGCAAGATAGCAACGCAAAGCTAGCAAGGTAGCAAAGGAAACTTATCAAGCTAGCAACGCAAAGTTAGCAACCTAGCAACGCAAAGCTAGCAAGCAAGAAACGGAAAGCAAGCATTGCTGAGCTAGCAAGCAAGGAAGGCAAAGATAGCAAGTTAGCAACGCAAAGTTAGGAAGCTTGCAACGGAAACTTAGCAATGTAGCAACGCAAAGTTACAAGCTAGGAACGCATATTTAGCAAGCTAAGACCGCAAAGCTAGCAAGCTAGCAACGCAATGCTACCAAGATAAAACGTCAAGTTAGCAAGCTAGCAAATCATAGCTAGAAAGCTAGCAACGCAAACCTAGCAAGCTTGTAAAGCAAAGCTTGAAATCTATCACCAAAAAGCTAGCAAGCTATCATGGTAATGATAGCTAGCTAGCAACGCATATATAGGGATCTAGCAAGCTAACAACGGAAACTATCAAGCTAGAAACGCAAAGCTGGCAAGCTAACAAGGCAAAGCTGGCAATCTAGAAACGCAAAGCAGGCAAGGTAGCAAAGCAATGCTGGCATGCTAGACACGCAAAGATGCAAGCTAGCAACGCATAGCTAGCAAGCTAGGAACTCTTATCTAGCAAGATAGCAAGCTAGAAACGGAAAGCTAACAAGCTAGCAACGCAAAGCCAGTAAACTAGCATCTCAAACCTAGCAAGCTTGCAACGCAAAGCTAGCAATCTAGCAACACAAAGATATTAAGCTTGCAACGCAATTCTAGCAAGCTAGCAACGCATGTCTAGCAAGCTATCAAACAAGTAACGCAAAGCTAGCAATCTAGCAAAGCAAAGTTAGGACGTTATCAACGCAAAGCTAGGAAGTTAGCAACGCAAAACTAGCAAGGTAGCAACGCAAAATTAGCATGCTAACAACGAAACGCTTGCAAGCTAGCAACGCAAAGCTAGCATCTAACAACGCATAGCTAAGAAGCTATCAACGGAATGCTAGCAATGTATCGTCGCAAAGCTAGCAAGCTAGCCACGCAATGCTGGCAAGTTAGCAACTCAATGCTGGCAAGCTAGGAAAGCAAAGCTGGCAAGCTAGAAACGCATATCTAGCACGCTAGCAACGGAGATCTAGCAATCTAGCAAGCTACCAACGCAAAGATAGCAATCTAGTAACGAAAAGCAAGCAAGCTAGAACGCAAAGCAAGCAAATTTTCAACGTAAAATTACAAAGTTAGCTACGCAAATTGTACCAATCTAGCAACGCAAAGCTAGCAAGCTAGCAACGCAAAGCAATCAAGCTAGCAACGCAAAGCAATCAAGCTAGCAACGCAAAATAAGAAGCTAACAACGCAAAGTTACCAAGATAGCAACGAATACATAGCAAGCAAGCAACGCAAAGCTAACAAGCTAGGAAGTTAGCAACGCAAAGCTAGCAGGTTAGCAACGGAAAGCTAGCAAGGTAACAAAGAAAAGCTAGCAAGCTAGACACGCAAATCTAGCAAGCTAGCAACGCAAGGCTGTCAAGATTACAACGCAAACTGGCAATTTATAAACGCAAAACTCTCACGCTTGCAATGCTAGAAACGAAAGCTTGCAATCTAGCAAAGCAAAGCAAGCTAACTAGCAAGGCAAAGCTAACAAGCTAGCAACGCAAAGCTTCCAAGGAAGAAACACAAAACTACCAAGCTAGCAACGCAAAGCTATCAAGCTAGCAACGCTTATCTAGCTATCTAGCAAGATAGCAACGAAAAGCTAACAAGCTAGCAACGCCAAGTTAGTAAGATAGCAACGCAGAGCTAGGAAGTTAACAACGCAAAGTTAGCAAAGTTAGCAACGAAAAGCTAGTAAGCTAGCAACGCAACGCTAGCAAGCTAGCAACGCCAATTAAGCAAGGAAGCAATCGCAAACCGATAAAGTTGGCAACGCAAAGCTAGCAAGCCAGCAAGCCAGCAAAGCAAAGCTACCAAGATAGCAAAGCAAAGCTAGCAAGCTAGCAACGCACAGCTAGCAAGCTAGCAACGCAAACCTAGCAAGACTGCAACGGAATGCTAGCAAGATAGCAACGCAATGCTAGCAAGATAGCCAAGCAAATCTAGCAAGATAGCAACGCAAAGCTGGCAAGCTAGCAACGCAAACTTGCAAGCTAGCAACGCAAAGCTGGCAAGCTAGCAACGCATAGCTGGCAAATTAGCAACGCAAAGCTGGCAAGCTAGGAAAACAACCTGGCAAGCTAGCAACGCATATCTAGCAAACTAGAAACGGAAATCTAGCAAGTTTGCAAGCTAGCAACGCCAAGTTATCAAGCTAGCAACGCATAGCTAGCAAGCTAGCAACGCAAAGATAGCAAGTTTGCAAAGCATAGCTAGCAAGTTAGCAACGCAAATCTAGCAATATAACAACTCAAAGCTAGCAAGTTAGCAACGCAAAGCTAGCAAGTTAGAAGACAACGATTGCAAGCTAGCAACGCAAACAAGCAAGCTAGAACGCAAAAGTTGCAAGCTAGTAACGCAAAGCTAGCAAGATTGCAAAGCAAATCTAGCCAGCTAGCAAGGAAAAGCTAGCAATTTAGCAACTCAAAGATAGCAAGAGAGCAACGCTAAGCTAGCAAGCTAGGAACTCAAAGCTAGGAGCTACCAACGCAAAGCTAGCAAGCTAGTAACGGAATGCTAGCAAGGTAGCAACGCAAAGCTATCAAGCTAGCCACGCCAATCTAGCAAGCTAGCAACGCAAAGCTGACAAGCCAGCAACGCAAACATGCAAGCTAGCAACGTTAAGCTGGCAAGCTAGCAACACATACCTAGCAAGCTAGCAACACAAACCTGGCAAGATATGAAAGCAAAACTGGCAAGCTAGCAACGCATATCTAGCAAACTAGCAACGGAAATATATCAAGCTTACAAGCTAGCAACGCAAAAATATCAAGATAGCAACCCAAAGAAGAAAGCTAGAACGCAAAGCAAGCAAGCTAGCAACGCAAAACTACCAGGCTAGCAACTCAAAGCTTCCAAGCAAGCAACGAAAACAAGCAAGCTTGCAACGAAAAGTAAGCAAGCTAGCAACGCAAATAAAGCAACAAAGTAACGCAAATTAACAAGCTAGAAACGCAAAACTGCCAAGATAGCAACACAAAGCTAGCAACCTAGCAACGCAAACATATCAATCTAGCAAATCAAAATTAGCAAGCTAGCAACACAAAGCTAGCAAGTAAGAATTCAACGATAGCAAGCTAGCAACGCATAGCTAGCATGCTACAACGTAAAAGTTGCAAGCTAGCAACGCAAAGCTAGCAAAGATAGCAAAGCAAATCTAGCATGATTGCACCGCAAAGCTAGCAAGCTACCAAAGCAAAGCTAGAAGGTTAGCAACGCAAAGTTTGCAAGCTAGAAAAGCAAAGCTGGCATGCTAGCAACTCATAGCTGGTAATCTAGCAACGCAGAGCTGGCAAGATATAAACACAAAGTTGGCAAGCTAGAACCGCAAAGCTTGCAAAGTAGCAAAGCAAAGCAAATCTAGGACGCTAGCAATGCAAAAATAGCAAGCTAGCCACGCAAACTAGCAGGCTAGAAACGCAAAGGTAGGAAGCTAGCAAGGCAAAGCTAAGAAGATAGCAACGCAAAGCTACCAAGCTAGCAACGCCAATCTAGCAATCTAGCAACGCAAAGCTAGCAAGCTAGCAACAACAAGATAGCAAGGTAGCAACGCAAACTTATCAAGCTGGGAAAGCAAAGCTAGCAAGATAGCAAAGCACGTTTAACAAGTTAGCAAAGCAAAGCTAGCAGAGCTAGCAACGCAAAGCTAGCAAGCTAGCAACGCAAACTAGAATGCTAGCAACTGAATGCTAGCAAGGTACCAATGCAAAGCTAGCAAGGTAGCAACGCATAGCCAGCAAGTTAGGAAGGAAAATAAAACAAGCTTGCAACGGTAAGCTAGTAGGCTAGAACGCAAAGCTAGCAAGCTAGCACCGCAAACCTACCAAGCTAGCAACAAAAACGAGCAATCTAGCAACGCAAATCTAGCAAGCTAGCAACGCACAGCTGGCAAGCTAGCAACGGAAATCTAGCAAGCTAGCAACGCAAAGCTTTGCAAGCTAGCAAACGCAAATATAACAAGCTAGCAACGCAAAGCTACCAAGCTTGCAACGCCAAACTAGCAAGCTAGAAAAGCAAACCTAGCAAGCTAGAAACGCAAAACTAGCAAGTTAGAAACGCAAAGCTGGCAAGCTAGCAACGCATAACTTGCCAGCTATCAACACAAAGATAGCAAGCTAGAAACGCAAACCTAGCAAGCTAGCAACGCAAAGGTAGCAACATAGCAACGTAAAGATAGTAAGCTAGCAAAGAAAGCTAGCAAGATAGATCGCAAAATTATCAAGCTAGGAACGCAAAGCTACCAAGCTAGCAACGCAAAGCCACCAAACTAACAACGCAAAGAGAGTAAGATAGCAACGAAAAAATAGCAAGCCAGCAACGAGAAGCTAGCAAGCTTGATACGCAAAACCCGCAAGAGAGCAAAGAAAGCTAGCAAGTTAACAACGCAAAACTAGCAATTTAGAAAGTTAGCAACGCAAAGCTAGCAAGCTAGCAACGCAAATCTTGCAATTTAGAAAGTTAGCAACGCAAAGCTAGCAAGCTAGCAACGCAAAGCTAGCAAGCTAGCCACGCAAAGCTAGCAAGCTAGCCACGCTAATCTATCAAGCTAGAAACGCAAAGCTGACAAGCCAGCAACGCAAACTTGCAAGCTAGCAACGCAAAGCTGGAAAGCTAGCAACGCATAGCTGGCAAGCTAGCAACGCAATGTTGGCAAGCTAGGTAAGCAAAGCTCGCAAGCTAGCAACACATATCTACCAACCTAGGAACGGAAATGTAGCAAGCTTGCAAGCTAGCAACGCAAAGATATCAAGCTATCAACTCAAACAAGAAAGCTAGAACTCAAAGCAAGCAACCTAGCAACGCAAAGTAAAAAGCTAGAAACGCAAAACTGCCAAGATAGCAACCAAAGCTAACAAGCCAGCAACGCAAACTTAACAATCTAGCAAATCAAAACTAGCAAGCTAGCAACACAAAACTACAAAGTTAGAAGGCAACGATAGCAAGCTAGCAACGCATAGCTAGCAAGCTACAACCCAAAAATTGCAAGCTAGCAACTCAAACTTAGCAAGATAGCAAAGCAAATCTATCAAGCAAGCAAGGCAAAGGTAGAAAGCTAGCAAAGCAAAGATACTCGTAGTAAGTTAACAACACAAAGCTAGAAAGCTAGCAACGAAAAGATAGCAAGCTAGCACAGCAAAGCTAGCAAGCTACAAAAGCAAAGCTAGAAATCTAGCAACGCAAAGCTTGCAAACTAGAAAAGCAAATCTGGCAAGCTAGCAACCCACAGCTGGCAAACTAGCAAAGCAGAGCTGGCAAGATAGAAACGCAAAGTTGGCGAGCTAGAACCGCAAAGCTTCCATGGTAGCAAAGCAAAGCTAGGAAGCTAGCAAAGCAAAAATAGCAAGCTAGCCACGCAAAGCTATCAGGCTAGAAACGCAAAGCTAGAAAGCTAGCAACGCAAAGCTAGGAAGATAGCAACGAAAAATTACCAAGCTAGCAACGCCAATCTAGCAAGATAGCAACGCAAAGCTAGCAAGCTAGCAATGCCTAGCTAGCAGGTAGCAACGCAAACCAATCAAGCTGGGGAAGCAAATCTAGCAAGATAGCAACGCATATTTATCAAACTAGCAAAGCAAAGCTAGCAAGCTAGCAACGCAAAGCTACCAAGCTAGCAACGCAAACTAGAAAGCAAGCAACTGAATGCTAGCAAGGTACAAAAGCAAAGCTAGCAAGATAGCAACGCAAAGCCAGCAAGCTAGGAAGGTAAAGAGAGCAAGCTAGCAACGATAAGCTAGCAGGCTAGAACGCAAAGCTAGCAAGCTAGCACCGGAAAGCTACCAAGCAAGCAACAAAAAAGGAGCAAGCTAGAAACGCAATCCTAGCAAGCTAGCAACGCAAAGCTAGCAAGCTAACAACGCAAAGCTAGCAAGCAAGCAATGCAAACCATGCAAGCTAGCAAACGCAAATATAGCAAGCTAGCAAAGCAAAGATAACAAGCTAGCAACGCCAATCTAGCTAGCTAGAAAAGCAAAGCTAGCAAGCTAGCAACGCAAATCTAGCAAGTCTGCAACGCATAGCTGCAAGCTAGAAACGCATATGTAGCCAGCTGGCAACGCAAAGATAGCAAGCTAGAAACGCAAACCTAGCAAGCTAGCAACGCAAAGCTAGCAAGCTAGCAACACAAAGATAGCAAGCTAGTAACGTAACGATAGTAAGCTAGCAACGAAAAGCTAGCAAGCTAGATCGCAAAATTATCAAGCTAGGAACGCAAAGCTACCAAGCTAGCAACGCAAATCTAGCAAGCTAAGAACGAAAAGCTTGCTAGCTAGCAACGCAAAGCCATCAAAATAACAACGCAAAGATAATAAGCTAGCAACGAAAAGCTAGCCAGCCAGCAACGAAAATCTAGCAAGCTAGATACGAAAAACCAGAAAGAGAGCAAAGAAAGCTAGCAAGTTAACAACCCAAATCTAGCAATTTAGAAAGTTAGCAACGCAAAGCTAGCAAGCTATCAACGCAAAGCTAGCAAGCTAGCAACGCACAGCTAGGAAACGAGAAACGCAAAGAAAGCAAGCAAGCATGCAACGTAAAGCTGGCCATCTAGCAAGTCAAAACTAGCAAGCTAGAAAAGGAAACTAGCAATTTAGCAACGCAAATCTTACAAGCTAGCCACGCAAATCTAGCAAAGCTAGAAACGCAAAGCTGGCATGCTATCAACGCAAATCTATCAATATAGCAAGATAGCAACGCAAAGCTGGCAAGCTAGCAACGCAAAGCTGGCAAGCTAGCAACGCATATGTAGCAAGCTAGCAACGAAAAAATAGCAAGCTAGCAACCTAAAGCTAGCAAGCTAGCAACGCAAAGCTACAAGCTAGCAACGCAAAGCTAGCAATCTAGCATCGCAAAGATAACAACCTAGCTACGCATTGCTAGGAAGCTTGATCGCAATACTTGAAACCTAGCAACGCTTATCTACCAAGCTAGCAACGAAAAACTAGCAAGCTAGCAACGCAAATCTAGCAAGCTTGAAACGCAAAGCCAGCAAGATAGCAACGCAAAGCCAGCAGGCTAGAAACGCAAAGCTAGTAAGCTAGCAACGCAAAGCTAGCAATCTAGCAACGCAAAGATAGCAACCTAGCAACGCATAGCTAGGAAGCTTGATCGCAATGCTTGAAATTTAGCAACGATAATCTACCAAACTAGCAACGATAAAACTAGCAAGCTAGCAAAGCAAATCTAGCAAGCTTGCAACGCAAAGCCAGCAAGATAGCAACGCAAAATTATGAAGCTATAAAAGCAAATCTAGCATTCTAACAAGCTCAGGAACGCAAAGCTTGCAAGCTAATCACGCAAAGCTAGCAAGCTACCAAAGCCAAGCTAGCAAGGTAGCAACGCAAAGCTGCGATGCCAGCAACGCAAAGCTACGAAGCTAGCAACGCATAGCTAATTATTTAGCAACGGCAAGCTAGGAAGCTACCAAAGAATTCTACCAAGCAAGAAATCCAAAGCAAGCAAGCAAACTACGCAAAGCTAGCAAGCTAGCATCTTAAAGCTAGAATGTAGCAACGGAAAGCTAGCAAGGTAACAACGCAAGTCTAACAAATTAGACACGCAAATCTAGCAAGATAGCAACACAAAGATACCAAACTGAAAACACAACCTTGCAAGCTAGTAACGCAAAAGTGCAAGCTAGCAACGCAAACCTGCAAGCTAGCAACGCAAACTAGGAAGCTAGCAAAGTAAAGTTAGCAAGCTAGCAACGCAAGGCTGGCAAGTACAAACGCAAAGCTGTCTAGCTAGGAAGGCAAATCTGGCAAGCTAGCAACGCAAACCTGGCAAGCTAGCAACGAAAAGCTAGCAAGCTAGCAAATCATATTTAGCAAGCTATCAAACTAGCAATTTCAGCAAGCAAAATAGCAACGGAAAGCAGGCAAGAGAGAAACGAAACTGGCAAGCTTGCAACGCAAAGCTGGCATGCTAGCATCGCATATATAGCAAGCTAGCAACGCAAAGACAGCAAGCGAGTAACGCTAAGTTAGCAAGTTAGCAACACAAGGATAGCAAGCTAGAAATGAAAAGCTAGCAAACTAGATCGCAAAGCTAGCAAGATAGCAACGCAAAGCTAAAAAGCTAGCAAAGCAAAGCTATCAAGCCAGCAACGAAAATCTAGCAAGTTAGCAACGCAATTCTACCAAGCTTGCAACGAAAAGCTAGCAAGCTAGCAACGGCAAGCTAGAAACTAGAAACGCAAAGATAGCAAGCTAACATTGCAAATCTAGCATGATAGCGAACTAGCAATCGAAAATTTCGAACTAGCAACGGAAAGCTAGCAAGCTAGCAACGGCAAGCTAGAAACTAGAAACGCAAAGATAGCAAGGTAACAATGCAAATCTAGCATGATAGCGAACTAGCAATCGAAAATTTCGAACTAGCAACGGAAAGCTAGCAAGCTAGCAACGAAAACATAGCAAGCTATAAACGCAAAGCTAGCAAGATAGCAACGCAAACCTAACAAGCTAGATCGCATTGATTGCAAGCTAGCAAAGCAAATTTAATAAGCTAGCAATGCAACGCTAGCAAGCTAGCAACGCAAATCTAGCAAGATAGTAACGCAAAGCTACCAAGATAGCAACGCAAAGTGAGCAAGCTAGCAACGCTAACCTAGCAAGCTAGCAACGCAAAGCCAGCCAGATAGAAACGCAAAGCTATCAAGCTAGAAACACGAATCTAGCAATCTTACAAGTTCAGCAAATCAAAGCTAGCAAGCTAGCAACGCAAACCTAGCAAGCTCTCAAAGCAAAGCTAGCAAGGTAGCACCGCAAAGCTACGAAACTAGCAACGCAAAGATAGCAATTTAGCAACGCAAAGCTAGGAAGATAGCAACGAAATCTATCAAGGAAAATTGCAAACAAGCAAAGCAAGCTACGCAAGCTAGCAAACTAGCAACTGAAACTAGTAAGCTGGCAAAGGAAAACTATCAAGATAGCCAAGGAAATCTAGCAAGATAACAACCCAAAAATGGCAAGCAGAAAACGCAAACTGGCATGTTAGCAACGCAAAGTTGGAAAGCTTGCAACGCAAGGATGCAAGTTGCAACGCAAAGCTATGAAGCTAGCAACGCAAAGATAGCAAGCTAGCAACGCATATTTATCAAGCTATCAAGCTAACAACGGAAATCTAGCAACCTAGCAACGCAAAGCTGGCAAGCTAGAAACGCAAAGCTGGCATGCAAGCAACGCAAACCTGACAAGCTAGAAACGCAAAGCTGTCTAGCTAGCAACGCAAGTCTAGCAAGCTAGCAACCCAAAGCTAGCAAGCTAGCAACGCAAATCTAGTAAGATAGCAACGAAAAACTATTAAGCTAACAAAGCACATCTAGCAATCTAGCAAGCTATCAATGCAGACTTAGCAAGCTAACAACGCAAAGCTAGCAAAATAACCACACAAAGCTAGCAAGCTAGCAACGGAACTCTAGCAAGCTAGCAAGGTAAATATTGCAAGCTAGCAACGCAAATGTAGCAAGCTAGCAACGCAAAGCTGCCAAGATAGCAACGCAAAGCTTGCAAGCTAGCAACGCAAAGCTGGCAAGCTAGCAACGCAAATTTAACAATCAAGAAAAGCAAAGAAAGCCATCAAGCAAGCAACGAAAATCAAGCAAGATAGCAAAGCAAAGCTATAAAGCTAGCAATGCAAAGCTAACATGCTAGCAACTGGAAGCTAGCAAGCTAGGAACTCAATCTAGTAAGCTAGCAACGCAAAGCTAGCAAGCTAGCAAAGCAAAGATAGCAAGATTTAAACGCAAAGCTAGAAAGCTATCAACGAGAACCAAGCAAGCTAGCAACGCAAAGCTAGCAAGCTAGCAACCTTAATATAGCAAGCTAGCAACGCAAATCAACCAAGCTAGCAACGCAAAGGAGCAAGCTATCAACGCAAAACTAGCAAGCTAGCTACGCAAAGCCAGCAAGATAGCAAAGCAAAGCTAACAAGCTACCTAAGTCAAACTAGCAAGGAAGCAACGCAAAGCTACTAAAATAGCAACGCAAAGCTAGCAATTTAGCAACGGAAATCTTGGAAACTAGTAACGAAAACTAGCAAGCTAGAAACGAAAACAAGCAAGCAAGCTACGCAAAACTAACAAGCTAGCAACTCAAAGCTAGCAAGCTAGCAACGCAAAGCTGGCAAGCTAGCAAAGCAAAGTTATTAAGCTAGCAAACTAGCAACGGAAATTACCAAGATAGCAACGCAAAGCTGGCAAGCTAGCAACGCACTTCTGGCAAGCTAGCAACGAATATGTAGCATGGTAGCAATTCATATCTAATAAGATAACAAGCTAGAAACGCAAATCTAGCAAGGTCGCAACGCAAATCTAGCATGTTAGCAAGCTAGCAACGGAAAGCTTGCAAACTAGCAACGGAAAGCTAGCAAGGTAGCAACGCAAAGATAGCAAGCTAGCAAAGCAAAGCTAGCAAAGTAGATCGCAATGCTTCCAAATTAGCAACGCAAAGCTACCAAGCTAGCAAAACAAAATTAGCAAGCTAGCAACGCAAAGCTAGCAAGCTAGCAACGCAAAGCTAGCAAGATAGCAATGCAAAGCGGGGAAGCTAGAAATACATAGCTGGCAAGCTAGAAATTAAAAGTAGGCAAACTAGCAACGCATATCTACCAAGCTATCAACTCAAAAATAGCAAGTAAGCAAAGCAAAGCCAGCAAGATATCAACGCAAAGCTAGCAAGCTAGCAACGCAGAGCTTCCAATCTAGCAACGCAAAACAAGCAAGCTAGGAAAGCAAAATTACAAAGCTAGCAACGTAAAGGTACCAAACTAGCAACGCAATCTAGTAAGCTAGCAACGAAAAACCAGCAAAATGGCAACGAAAACTAGAAAGTTAACAACGTAAATCTAGAAATTTGGCAAGCTAGCAACGCAAAGCTAGCAAGCTAGCAACGGAAACCTAACAAGGTAGCAACGCAAAGCTAGCAAGTTAGACACGCAATTCTATCAAGCTAGAAACGCAACGCTGGCAAGCTAGCAAAGCAAACTCTCAAGCTAGCAACGCAAAGCTGGCAAGCTCGCAACGCACATCTAGCAAGCTAGCAACTAAAAGCTAGCAAGCTAGCAACGGAAACCTAACAAGGTAGCAACGCAAAGCTAGCAAGTTAGACACGCAATTCTATCAAGCTAGAAACGCAAAGCTGGCAAGCTAGCAAAGCAAACTCTCAAGCTAGCAACGCAAAGCTGGCAAGATACCTACGCATATATAGCAATCTATCAAGCTAGCAAAGCAAAGTCTGCAAGAGAGCATCTCAAAGATTGCAAGCTAGCAACGCAAAGCTGGCAAGCTCGCAACGCACATCTAGCAAGCTAGCAACGCAAAGATATCAAGCTAGCAACGATAAGCTAGCTACCTAGCAACGCAAAGCTAGCAAGCTAGATCGCAATGTATGCAAGCTATCAACGCAAAGCTACCAAGCAAGCAACGCAAAACTAGCAAATTAGCAACGGAGAATAACAAGCTAGCATCCCAAAGCTGGCAAGCTAGAAACGCAAATCTGGCAAACTAGCAACGCAAATTTGGCAAACTATCAACGCAAAGCTAGCAAGCTAGCAACGCAAAAGCTAGCAAGCTCCCAAAGCCAAAGTAGCAAGATAGCAACGCAAAGCTACTAAACAAGCTACGCAAATCTAGCAATTTAGCAACGGAAATCTTGGAAACTAGCAACGAAACTATCAAGCTAGCAACTCAAAGATAGCAAGCTAGCAAGGCAATGCTGTCAAGGAAGCAAAGCAAAGTTAGGAACCTAGCTAGCTAGCAACGGAAATTATCAAGATAACAACGCAAATTTGGCAAGCAAGCAATGAAATGCTGGCAAGCTAGCAACGCAAAGCTAGCAAGGTAGCAATTCATATCTAATAAAATAGCAAGCTAGCAACGCAAAGATAGCTAGGTAGCAACGCAAATTTATCATGCTAGCAAGCTAGCAACGGAAAGCTTGCAAACTAGCAACGGAAAGCTAGCAAGGTAGCAACGCAAATCTAGCAAACTAGATCGCAATGTTTGCAACTTAGCAAAGCAAAGCTAGCAAGCTAGCAACGCAAAGCTAGCAAGCTAGAAACGCAAAGAAGGCAAGCTAGAAATACATAGCTGGCAAGCTAGAAACTATAAGCTGCCAAAGTAGAAACGCATATCTAGCAAGCTATCAACGCAAAAATAGCAATGTGAAGCTAGCAAGCTACTAACGCAAACTAGCTAGCTAGCAACGCAAAGCTCCCACGCTAACATCTCAATGTTATCAAGCTTGCAACGCAAAGATAACAAGCTAACAACGCAAAGCACGCAAGCAAGAATCGCAAAGGGAGCAAGCAAGCAACGCAAATCTAGCAAGATAGCAAAGCAAATCTATCAAGCTAGCAAAGAAAAGCTAGCAACATAGCAACCTATAAGCAAGAAAGCTAGCAACGCAAAGATAGCAAGCTAGCAACGAAAAAGCTAGCAATCTAGCAACGCAAACTTGCAAGCTAGATCGCAATGCATGCAAGCTATCAACGCAAAACTACCAAGCTAGCAACGAAAAAATAGCAAGCTACCAACGGAAACTAGCAAGTTAGCATCCCAAAGCTGGCAAGCTAGAAACGCAAAGCTGGCAAGCTAGCAACGGAAAGCTGACAAGCTAGAAAGCAAAGCTGTCTAGCTAGCAACGCAAAGCTGGCAAGATATATACGCAAAGCTGGCAAGCTAGGAACCCAAAGTTATCAAGCTAGCAACGCATATCTAGCAAGCTAGCAACGGACAGCTAGTAAGCTTGAAACGCAATGCAGGCAAGATAGAAACGAAAAACTGGCAAGCTAGCAACGCAAAACTAGGAAGATAGCAACGCAAATCTAGCATGCTAGCAAGCTAGCAACGGAAAGCTAGCGAACTAGCAACTTGAAGCTAGGAAACAAGCAACGCAAAAATAGCAAGAGCGCAACGCAAAGCTAGCAAGATAGCAACGCAAAGCTAGTAAGCTAGCAACGCATATCTAGCAATCTAGAAAATAACAACCCAAAGCAAACAAGCTAGCAACGCAAACAGGCAAGATAGGAACGAAAAGCTGGCAAGGTGCAACGCAAACTGGCAAGATAGCAACGCATATCCAGCAAGCTAGCAACGCAAAGATAGCAAGCGAGCAACGCAAAGCTGGCAATCTAAAAACGCAACGCTACCAAAGTTGCACCAAAAGCTAGCAAGCTAGCAACGCAAAGCCAGCAAAATACCAACGAAAGCTAGCAGGCTAGCAATGCAAAACTAGGAAGCTAGCAGCGCCAATCTAGCAAGGTAGCAACGCAAAGCTAGGAAGCAAGGAACGCAAAGCAAGCAAGCATGCAACGCAAAGCTAGCCTGCTAGCAACTCAAAACTCACAAGCTAGCAAAGGAAAGCTAGCAATGTAGCAACGCATAAGCTAGCAGGCTAGCCACGCAAATCTAGCAAGCTAGCAACTCAAACCTGGAAAGCTAGCAACGCAATGCTGGCAAGCAAGCAACGCAAAATTAGCAAGCTAGCAACGCATATGTAGCAAGCTAGCAAGCTAGAATAGGAAAGCTAGCCAACTACCGAAGCAAAGCTTGCAAACTAGGAATGCTAACCTTGTAAGCTAGCCCCGCAAAGCTGGCAAGATAGCAAAGCAAACTGGCAAGCTAGAAACTCAAAGCTGGCTAGCTAGCAACGCAATGCTGGCAAGCTTGCAACACAAAGCATCAAGCTAGCAACGCAAACCTAGCATCAAAGCAACGCAAATCTAGCTAGCTAACAAGCAAGCAACGCAAATCTAACAAGCTATCAACGCAAGGCTGGGGAGTTAGCAACGCAAAGCTAGCAAGCTAACAACCCAATGCTAGCAAGCTTGCAACGCAAATCTAGTAAGATAGCAATGCAAAGCTATCTAGCTAGCAAAGCAAATCTAGGAATCTAGCAAGATATCAACACAGAGCTAGCAAGCGAGCAACGCAAAGCTAGCAAGATAGCAACGAAAAGCTAGCAATATAGCAACGCAGAGATACCAAACTAGCAACGCAAATCTAGCAACCTAGCAACGAAAACTAGCAAGCTTGCAACGCAAAGCAAGCAAGCAAGCAAGAATCGCAATGAATGCAAGCAAGCAAGCAACGCAAATCTTGCAAGATGGCAAAGCAAATCAAAGAAGCTTGCAAGGCAAAGCTAGAAACTTAGCAACTTGAGCTAGCAAGCAAGCAACGCAAAACCTAGCAAGATAGCAACGAAAGCTAGCAGGCTAGCAATGCAAAACTAGCAAGCTCGCAACGCCAATCAATCAAGCTAGAAACGAAAAGCTAGCAAGCTACCAACGCAAACCTAGCAAGCTAGCAACGCAAAGCTGACAAGTTAGCAACGTAAATCTAGTAAAGTAGCAACACAAAACTGCAAGCTAGCAACGTAAATCTAGCAAGTTAACAAGCTAGCAACGCAAAGCTAGCGAGCTAAGAAAGCACAGCTAGCAAGCTACCAACGCATATCTAGAAATCTAGCAAGCTAGAAACGCAAAGCTATCAAGCTAGCAACGTTAATCTAGCAAGCTATCAACGCAAATATAGCTAGCTAGCAACGCAAATATATCTAGCTAGCAAAGCAAAGCTAGCAAGATAGCAACGCAAAGCTAGCAAGCTAGCAACGCAAAGCTAGCAAGCTAGCAACGCAAATCTAGCATGCTAGCAACGCAAAGATTGCAAGCTAGCAACGCAAAGCTTGCAAGCTAGAAAAAAAAACCTTGCAAGCTAACGACGCAAAGCTACCAAGCTGGCAAAGCAAAACTAGCAAGCTAGCAACGCAAACCTAGCAAGCTTGCAACGCAAATCTCAGAAGCTAGCAAAACAAAACTAGCAAGTTAGCAACGCAAATCTAGCAAGATCGCAACGCAAAGCTTTCAAGCTAGAAACGGAAATCTAGCAGTCTAACAAGCTAGCATCGCAAAGCAACAAGCTAGCAAAGCAAAACTAGCAAGATTCCATAGACAAGCTAGCAATTTAGCAACGCTTAGCTACGAAGCTAGCAACGCAATTCTAGCAAATTAGCAACGCAAATCTATGGAGCTAGCAACGAAAGCTAGCCAGCAAGAAACGCAAACCAAGCAAGCTACGCAAAGCTAGCAAGCTAGAAACGCAAGGCTAGCTACGTAGCAACGCAAAACTAGCAAGGTAGCAATCTAGCAACGCAAAGCTAGCAAGCTAGCAACGCAAAGCTAGGAGTTAACAACGCAAAGCTAGCAAGCTATTAACGGCATTCTAGCAAGCTAGAATGTCAAAGCTAGAAAGCTAGCAATGCAAAAGTAGCAAGATAACAACGCAAAGCTACCAAGCTAGCAAAGCAAAGCTAGCAAGCTAGCAACGCATAGCTAGCAAGATAGCAACGCAAATCTAGCAATCAAGAAACGCAAAGAAAGCAAGCAAGCAAGCAACGAAAATCTAGCAAGATAGCAAAGCAAAGCTATCAATCTAGCAATGCAAAGCTAGCAAGCTAGCAACTGGAAGTTAGCAAGCTAGCAACGCAAACTGGTAAGCTAACAAAGCAAAGCTAGCAAGCTAGTAAAGCAAATATAGCAAGATTGAAACGCAAACTAGCAAGCTACCAACGCCTATCTAGCAAGCTAGATACGCAAAGCTGGTAAGCTAGCAAGGAGAATGGCAAGCTAGCAACGCAAATAAAGGAAGCTAGGAAATCAAACCTAGAAAGCTAGCAACGCAAATCTATGAAGCTAGCATCGTAAATCTTGCAATAGGGCAAACTAGCAACGCAAAGTTAGCAAGATAGCAACACAAAATAGCAAGCTACCGAAGCATATCTAGCAATCTAACATGCTAGCAACGCAAAGCTAGCAAGCTAGCAACGCAAAACTAGCAAGCTAGCAACCCAAATTTGGAAAGCTAGCAACGCAAAGCTGGCAAGCTAGCAACGAATATTTAGCAAGCTAGCAACGCAAAGATTGCAAGCTAGCAAAGCAAAGCTAGCAAGTTAGCAACGCAAAGCTAGCAAGCTTGCAACGCAAAGCAAGCAGGTTTGATCGCAAAGATTGCAAGCTGGCAACGCATAGTGATCGAACTAGCAAAGCAAAATTAGCAAGCTAGGAATGCAAAGCTAGATAGCTAGCAACTGAGCCGCCCTTCCTCCTCTTCGAAGACAACCACGCTCTTCTACCAATGGTTGAGCCGCTTCGAAGACAACCGGAGCTCACAATCGACTGTTTGTCTCGTGGTGTTCCAATGCCTCCCCAAAGTGGAAGGGGATATCAAGTGAGGAACCGAGAGGGTTAGCTGGCATAGGCGTTGGGCAGTACAAGTATTTCAGCAGAGTACAAGAAATCATAACAATCCAGCTGGCTTTTCTATAATATAAAAAATATATTGCAACAAAAGTGTAGAAATGTAAATCACAGAAATATGACAAGGAAAATGTTACAGCTTCGCCTGAAGGGCTGGTAGAAAAATCAAATAAACATCAGTCAAGAATGACTCAGAATTTGCCCGCAGTCAAAATAACGGTTGCGACCCTTTTAATTTCACTGACCTGGGCTGGTCAATAGCCTTGAAAGTACATAGTAAAAACTGTCGCAAATAGCCTGGTTGCCAAGATGAAACTCGATCATAATGTTCTGACTACACCGATTACAAAATAATACATAAAACACAGCTGAAAAGAAACAAACATTCAATCCCAACAAAATGCCCCTGCCGAATTGCGGCACTCATTGACCAATCACAAGTCACGTAACACCTGGCACTCTCACAAATACAGGGCAGTTCTAAAACCTCTCGCCCAACTTCCTCAGTAAGTACTTACTTAATAAAATATATATTACAAGCCAGGGAAAATAATAAATAAATAAATAAATACACAAACTCCCGAGCCAGCCAGCCCCACGCCGGCTCGACAGGGCTTTCTCTCTCTTCCTGTAGTAGTTAATGCGCCGAAACAAAATTTCTACGCATAATGCGTAAACAAAAACCAAACTGAATTTCGAACTCCCAAAACCGACCTTCTCTGTCGAAGACGAAGAGGAAAAAGCAACAGAACTACTCGTCTGTAAACGTAGCTCGTGTCGGGACAAGAGAGAAGGGGAAACACGTGATCTCTGGGTTACGCAAGGAACTTGATGGGAAAGGGATCGGCTCCGCGTCGTAGCGTACGTAGTTGCCAGAGAGAGAGAGTAAATCCAAAGATCCTAAACCGAAAGAACCGTGACACGTTTCACAAAGCAAAGCTACCAAACTAGCAACGCAAAACTAGTAAGCTAGCAACGCAAATCTAGCAAAGCTAGCAACGCACAACCAATAAGATAGCAACGAAAGCTAGCAAGTTAACAACTAAAACCTAGCAATCTAGCAAGCTAGCAACGCAAAGTTAGCAGGCAACAACGCAAATTTAGCAAGCTAGCAACGCCAAGCTAGCAATGTAGCAACGCAAATCTAGGAAGCAAGAGACGCAAAGCAAGCAAGCAATCATGCACCGCAAAGCTAGCAAGCTAGCAAGTCAAAGTTAGCAAGCTAGCAACGGAAAGCTAGCAAGGTAGTAACGCATAGCTAGCAAGATAGCCTTGCAAATCTAGCAAGCTAGAAACGCAAACCAGGCATTCTAGTAACGCAAATTTGTAAGCTAGCAACGCAAAGATAGCAAGCTAGCAACGTATGTCTAGCAAGCTAGCAAGCTAGCAACGCAAAGCTGGCAAGCTTACAACGCAATGCTGGCAAGCTAGGAACGCAAACGTGGCAAACTTGAAACGCAAAGCTTGCTAGCTATAAATGCAAAGTTGGCAAGCTTGAAAAACAAAGCTTGCAAGCTAGCAACTCAAAGCTAGCAACATATCAACTCATATGTAGCAAGCTAGCAATCTAGAAATGATAGCTAGCAATCTAGCAACGCAATGATAGCAAGCTAGCAACGCAAATCTCTCAAGCTAGCAACGCAAATTTATCAAGCTAACAAGCTAGAAACAAAAGCTTGGAAGATGGCAACGCAACGCTAGCAATCTAGCAACACAAAGCTATCAATCTAGAAACGCAAAGCTAGCAACTTAGCAACGCAAAGCTAGCAAGCTAGCAATGCAAAACTAGCAAGCTAGCAACCCAAAGCTAACAAGCTATCAACGCAAATCTAGCAAGATAGCAACGCAAAGCCTCCTATCTAGCAATGAATATCTACTAATCTAGCAAGCTAGCAACACAGAGTTAGCAAGCGAGGAAAGCAAAACTAGCAAGATAGCAACAAATAGCTATCAAGCTATCAACGGCAAAATAGCAAGCTAGCAAGGCAAACTAACAAGCTAGCAACGGAAAGCTAGCAAGCTAGCAACGCGAAGCTACCAAGCTAGCAACGGAAAGCTAGCAAGCTAGCAACGCAATGCTAACAAGATAGCAACGCAAAGCAAGCAAGCAAGAATCGCAAAATAAGCAAGCAAACAATCATCGCAAATGTAGCAAGATATCAAGTTAGCAATCTGGAAATGCAAACTAGGTAGTTAGCAATCAAAGATTGCAAGCTAGCAACGCAAAGCTAGCAAGGTAGGAACGAAAAGCTAGCAAACTAGCAACGCAAAGCTAGCAAGCTACCAATGAAAAGCTACGAAGCGAGCAACGGAAAGCTTGCAAGCTATCAACGCAAAGCTGGCAAGCTAGCAACGCACAGCTGGCAAATTTGGAAAGCAAACTGGCAAGCAAGCAACGCAAAGCTAGCATGCTAGCAAAGCAAAGGTAGCAACCTAGCCACGCAAAGCTAGCAAGCTTTCAACGCAAAGCTAGGAAGCTAGCAACGAAAAGCTAGGGAGGTAGCAAAACAAAGCTAGCAAGCTAGAACGCAAAGATAGCAAGCTAGAAACAAAGACAGAAAGCTAAAAACGTAAAGCTACCAAGATAAGTACGCCAAACGAGCAAGCAAGCATAGTAAATCTAGCAAGCCAGCAACGCAAATCTAGCAAGATAGCAACGAAAAGCTAACCAGCTAACAACACTTATCTAGCAATTTAACAAGATAACAACGCAAAACAAGCTAGCTAGCAACGCAAAGCTAGCATGCTATCAACGCAAGGCTACCAAGCTAAAAAGCAAACCTAGCAAGCTAGCAACGCAAAATTAGCCAGCAAGAAACGCAAAGCTAGCAAGCTAGCAACGAAAAGCAAGCAAGCTAGCAAAGCAAAGCTAGCAAGCTAGCAACGGAAAGTTAGGAATGTAGCAACGCAAAGCTATCAAGCTAGACACGCAAATCAGGCAAGCTAGCAACGCAAAGCTGGCAAGCTAGCAACGCAAACTGACAAGCTAGAAAATAAAATCTATCAAGATAGCAACGCAAAGCTAGCAAACTAGAAACGCAAATCTACCTAGCTAACAGCCCAAAGCTAGCAAGTCAGCAACGCAAAATTAGCAAGGTAGCAACGCAAAGCCAAAAAGGTTGCAACGCAAAACTATCTAGATAGCAACGCATATCGAGCAATCTAGAAAGCTAGCAACGCAAAGCTAGATAGCTAGCAACGCAAAGCTAGATAGCTAGCAACGCAAAGCTAGCAAGCTAGCAACGCCAAGCTAGTCCGGTATCAAAAGCAAACCTATCAAGTTGGCAACGCAAAGCTAGCAAGCCAGCAACGGAAGGTTACCAAGCTAGCAAAGCAAATCTAGAAACCTAACAAAGCAAAAATAACAAGCAAGCAACGATAATCTTGCAAGCTTGCAACGCAAGCTAGCAAGATTGCAACGAAAAACCTAGCAAGCTAGCAACGCCAAGCTAGCAAGGTAGCAACGCACAGCTAAGAAGCCAGAATCCAAAAGCAAGCAAGCAAGCATGCAAAGCATATCTAGCAAGCTGGCAACTGAAAACTAGCAAGCTATCAACGGATAGTTAGCAAGGAAGCAACGCAAAGCTATCAAGTTAGCCACGCAAATCTAGCAAGTTTGAAACGCAAACCTGGCAACCTAGCAACGCAAATTGGGAAGCTAGCAACGCAAAGCTGGCAAGCTACCAATAAATATCAAGCAATTTACAAGATAGCAACGCAAATCTAGCAAGCTAGTAACGCAAAGATGGGAAGCAAGTAAGGCATAGCTGGCAAGCTAGCAACGCTTATCTATCAAGCCAGCAAATCAAAGGTAGCAAGCTAGAAACGCCAAAGCTAAAAAGCAAGCAACGCAAATTTAGCCAGCTAGCAACGCAAAGCTAGCAAGCTAGTTCGCAATTCTTGAAAGCTAACAAAGCAAAGCTACCAAGCTAGCAACGAAAATTAGCAAGCTTGCAACGCATAGGTAGCAAGCTAGCAACGCAAAACTACCAAGCTAACAAAGCAAAGCTAGCAAGCTCGAAACGCAAAGATAGCAAGATAGAAACGAAAAGATATCTAGCTAGCAACGCCAATCTAGCAATCTAGCAAGCTCAGCAACGCAAAGCGAGCAAGCTAGCAACGCAAAGCTAGCAAGCTACCAAAGCCAAGCTAGCAAGGTACCAACGCAAAATTACGAAATTAGCAACGCAAAGCTAGACATTTAGCAACGGAAAGCTAGGAAGCTAGCAAAGAAATATAGCAAGGAAGAAACGCAATCCAAGCAAGCAAGCTACGCAAAGCTAGCAAACAAGCAAATTAAAGCTAGAAAGCTAGCAACTGAAATGTAGCAAGGTAACAAAGAAAACCTAGCAAAATAGCCACTCAATTCTAGCAAGCTAGCAACGCAAAGATGGCAAGCAGACAACGCAAATTTTTAAGCTAGCAACGCAAAGCTGGAAAGCTTGCAAAGCAAAGCTGCAAGCTAGAAACGCAAATCTAGGAAGCTAGCAACGCAAAGCTAGCAAGCTAGAAACGCATATTAAAGAAGCTATCATGCTAGCAAAAGAAAGCTAGCAACGTAGAAACGCAAAGCTGGCAAGCTTGAAACGCAATGCTGGCAAGCAAGCAACGCAAAGCTGGTAAGCTGGAAACGGAAACTCTCTATCTAGCAACGCAAATCTAGCAACCTAGCAACCCAAAGCTAGCAACGCATATCTAGTAAGATAGCAACACAAAGATATCTAGCTAGCCACGCAAATCAAGTAATCTAGCAAGATAGCAACACAGAGCTAGCAAGCGAGTAACGCATAGCTAGTAAGATAGAAAAGCAAACCTAGCAAGCTAGCAACGGCAATCTAGCAAGCTAGCAAGGTACAGCTAGCAAGCTAGCAACCAAAGCTTGCAAGCTAGCAACGCAAAGCTCCCACGCTAACAACGCAAAGCTAGCAAGCTCGCAACTCTAAGCAAGCAAGCAAGAATGGCAAAAAGAAAGCAAGCAAGCAACACAAAATCAAGAAAGATAGCAAAGCAAATCTATCAAGCTAGCAAGGCAAAGCTAGCAACCTAGCAATTGGAAGCTAGCAAGCTAGCAACGCAAAGATAGCAAGCTAGAAACGAAACTTAGCAAGCTACTAAGGCAAAGTTAGCATGCATGCAACGCAAAACCATCATGTTAGCAACGAAAGCTAGCAAGTTAACAACGCAAATCTAGCAATATAGCAAGTTAGGAACGCAAAGCTAGCAAGATAGCAACGCAAAGCTAGCAAGCTAGAACGCCAAGCTAGCAATTTAGCAACGCAAAGCTAGAAAGCAAGACGAAAAGCAAGCAAGAAAGCATGCAACGCAAAGCTACCAAGCTAGCAACTCAAAGCTAGCAAACTAGAAAAGGATACCTAGCAAAGTAGCAACGCAAAGCTAGCAAGCTAGCCACGCAAATCTTAGCAGCTAGAAACGCAAAGCTGGCAAGCTTGTAAAGCAAACTGGCAAGAAAACAACGCAAAGCTGGGAAGCTACCATCGCATATCTAGCAATCTAGCAAGCTAAAAACGCAAAGCCTGCAAGCTAGCAACGCAAAGCTTGCAAGCTAGCAACCAAAAGCTGGGAAGCTAGCAACGCACATCTAGCAAGCTAGCAATGCAAAGATAGCAAGCTAGGAATGCAAAGCTAGCAAGCTTGCAACGCAAAGCTAGCAAGCTAGCAACGCAAAGCTAGCAAGAAAGATCGCAAAGCATGCAAGCTAACAACGCAAAGCTACCAAATTAGCAACGCAAATCTAGTAAGGTAGGAACCCAAAGCTAGCAAGCTATCAACGCAAAGCTACCAAGCTAGCAACGCAAAGCTAGCAAGCTAGCAAAGCAAAGCCAGCAAGATAGCAACGCAAAGATATCAAGGTAGAAAAACAAATCTAGCAAACTAGCAAACTCAACAGCGCAAAGCTAGTAAGCTACCAAAGCCAAGCTAGCAAGGTAGCAAGGCAAATCTAGGAAGCTAGCAAAGGAAATCTAGCAAGCAAGAATCGAAAAGCAAGCAAGAAAGCTACGCAAAGCTAGCACGCTAGAAACTGAAGAATAAAAAGCTAGCCACGCAAATCTAGCAAGCTTGAAACGCAAACCTTGCAACCTAGCAACGCAAACTGGCAAGCTAGCAACGCAAAACTTCCAAGCTACCAATCCATATCAAGCAATTTAGCAAGCTAGCAACGCAAAGCTAGCAAGCTAGCAACGCAATGCTTGGAAGCAAGCAACGCATACCTGGCAAGCTAGCAACGCTTATATAGCAAGCCAGCAAATCAAATGTAGCAAGATAGCAAAGCAAAGCTAGCAAGCTAGAAACGCATAGTTAGCCAGCTAGCAACGGAAAGCTAGCAAGCTATTTCTCAATTCTTGAACGCTAACAAAGCAAAGCTACCAAGCTAGCAACGCAAAACTAGCAAGATTGCAACGCAATGGTAGCAAGCTAGCAACGCAACGCTACCAAGCTAACAACGCAAAGCTAGCAAGCTTGCAACGCAAAGCCAGCAAGATAGAAACAAAAAGCTATCAAGCTAGCAACGCCAATCTAGCAATTTAGAAAGCTCAAAACGCAAAGCTAGCAAGATAACAACGCAAAGCTAGCAAGCTACCAAAGCCAAGCTAGCAAAGCAACGAAATTAGAAACGCAAAGCTAGCCATTTAGCAACGGAAAGCTAGGAAGCTAGCAACGAAATCTAGCAAGGAAAAATGCAAAACAAGCAAGCAAGCTACGCAAAGCTAGCAAACTAGCAACTTAAAACTAGTAAGCTAGCAACTGAAATCTAGCAAGGTAGCAACGTAAACCTAGCAAAATTGCCACGCAAATCTAGCAAGCTAGCAACGCAAAGATGGCAAGCAGACATCGCAAATTTGTAAGCTAGAACGCTAAGCTGGAAAGCTTGCAAAGCAAAGCTGCAAGCTAGCAACGCCAAGATAGGAAGCTAGCAACGCAAAGCTAGCAAGCTAGCAACGCATATCTATCAATGTTATCAAGCTAGCAAAGGAAAGCTAGCAACCTAGCATCGCAAAGCTGGCAAGCTAGAAACGAAATGCTGGCAAGCAAGCAACGCAATGCTGGCAAGATAGAAACGCAAAGCTGTCCTTCAAGCAACGCAAATCAAGAAGCTAGCAACACAAAGCTAGCAAGCTAGCAACGCATATCTAGTAAGATTGCAACGCAAAGATATCTAGCTAGCAACGCAAATCTAGTAATCTAGCAAGATAGCAACACAGAGCTAGCAAGCGAGCAACGCATAGCTAGCAAGATAGAAACGCAAACCTAGGAAGCTAGCAACGGCAATCTAGCAAGCTAGGAAGGTAAAGCTAGCAACGCAAAGCTAGCAAGCTAGCAACGCAAAGCTCCCACGCTAACAACGCAAAGCTAGCAAGCCAGCAACTCAAAGCAAGCAAGAAAGATTCGCAAAGAAAGCAAGCAAGCAGCGCAAATCTAGCAAGATAGCAAAACAAATCTATCAAGCTAGCAAAGCAAAGCTAGCTACCTAGCAGATGGAAGCTAGCAAGCTAGCAACGCAAAGATAGCAAGATAGAAACGAAAGGTAGCAAGCTACCAACGCAAAACTAGCATTCTAGCAACATAAACCTGGCAAGTTAGCAACGCAAATCTACCAAGCTAGCAAGCTAGCAACGAAAAGGTAGCAAGCTAGCAAATCAAAGCTAGCGAGCTAGCAACGCAAAGCTAGCAAGCTAGATCGAAATAGATTGAAAGCTAGCAATGCAAATCTAGCAAGTTAGCAACGCAATACCAGCAAATAGCAAAGGAAAGCTATCAAGCTAGCAACGCAAATCTAGCAATCTAGCAAGATAGCAACGCAAATCTAGCAGGCTAGCAACGCAAAGCTAGAAAGATCCCAAAGACAAGCTAGCAAGGTAGCAACGCAAAGCTACGAAGCTAGAAACGCAAAGCTATCAATTTAGCAACGCAAAGCTAGGAACATAGCAACGAAAGCTAGCAAGAAAAAATGCAAAGCAAGCAAGCTACTCAATCTTGAAAGCTAACAACGCAAAGCTAGCAAGCTAGCAACACAAATTTATCAAGCCAACAAGCTAGCAACTAAATGCTAGCAAGCTTGAAACGCAAAGCTAGCAAACTAGCACCGCAAATCTAGCAAGCTAGCAATGTAGCGACGCAAATCTTCTAAACTAGCAACGCAAAGCTAGCAATAAACAACACAAATCTAGGAAAATAGCAACGAATAATAGCAAGAAAAAACGCAAATCAAGCAAGCTACGCAAAGCTATCAAGCTAGCAACTCAAAGCTAGGAAACTAGCAAGCTTGCAACGGAAAATTTGAAGATAGCAACGCAAACGTGGCAAGCTAACAACGCTATGCTGGCATGCTAGCAACGCAAAGCTAGCAAGGTAGAAATTTATATCTAATAAGATAGCAAGCTAGAAACTCAAATCTAGTAAAGTAGCATCGCAAATGTAGCATGCTAGCAAGCTAGCAACAGAAAGCTTGCAAATTAGCAACGGAAAGCTAGCAAAGTAGAAACGCAAAAATAGCAAGCTAGCAACGCAAAGTTAGCAAACAAGATCGCAATGCTTGCAACTTAGCAACTCATAGCTACCAAACTAGCAACGCAATATTAGTAAGCTAGCAACGCAAAGCTAGCAAGCTAGCAACGCAATTCGGGAAAGCTAGAAACAGATAGCTGGCAAGCTAGAAACGAGAAGCTGGCAAACTAGCAATGCATATCTAGCAAGCTAGCAACGCAAAAATAGCAAGCTAGAAACGCAAAGTTGCAAGGTCGCAACGCAAACCTAGCAAGCTAGCCACGCAAATCTAGCAAGCTAGAAACGCAAACCTCGCAAGCTAGCAAAGCAAACTTGCAAGCAAGCAACGCAAAACTGGGAAGCTACCAACGCATATCTAGCAATCAAGAAAGCTAGCAACGCAAAGCCTGCAAGCTAGCAACGCAAAGCTTGCAAGCTAGAACGCAAAGTTGGGAAGCTAGCAACGCACATCTAGCAAGCTAGCAACGCATAGATAGCAAGCTAGAAACGCAAAGCTAACAAGCTTGCAACGCAAAGCTAGCAAGCTAGCAACGCAAAGCTAGCATGCTAGATCGCAATGCATGCAAGCTATCAACGTAAAGCTACCAAGCTAGCAACGCAAAACACGCAAGCTAGGAACGCAAAGCTAGCAAGTTACCAACGCAAAGCTACCAAGCTAGCAACGCAAAGCCAGCAAAATAGAAACGCAAAGATATCAAGCTAGAAAAACAAATCTAGCAAACTAGCAAGCTCAGCAGCGCAAAGCTAGCACGCTACCAAAGCCAAGCTAGCAAGGTAGCAACGCAAAACTACGAAGCTAGAAATGCAAAGCGAGCAATTTAGCAACGCAAATCTAGGAAGCTAGCAAACGAAATCTAGCAAGCAAGAATCGAAAAGCAAGCAAGCAAGTTACGCAAAACTAGCAAGCTAGAAACTCAAAGCTAGCAAGCTTGCAACGGAAAGCTAGCAAGCGAGCAACGCAAAACTAACAAATTAGCCACGCAAACCTAGCAAGCTAGCAACGCAAAACTTGCAAGTTGACAACACAAATTGGCAAGCTAGAAACGCAAAGCTGGCAAACTAGCAACGAAAAATGCAAGATAGCAACGCATAGCTAGAAAGCTGGCAACGGAAATCTAGCAAGCTTGCAACGCAAAAATAGCAAGCAAGCAACGGATAAATAGCAACCTATCAAGGTAGCAACGGAAACTAGCAAGCTAGCATCGCAATTGTGGCAAGCTATAAACGCAAAGCTAGCAAGCTAGCAACGCAAAGTTGGCAAGCTTGCAACGCAAAGCTGTGTAGCTAGCAACGCAAATCTGGCAAGCTATCAAGGCAAATCTGGCAAACTAGCAACGCAAAGTTATCAAGCTAGCAACGCATATCTAGCAAGCTAGCAAACTAGCAACGGACAGCTAGCAAGCTAGCAAAGCAAAGCTAGCAAGCTAGCAACGCAAAGCAAGCAAGCAAGAATCGCAAAACAAGCAAGCAAACAATCAGCGCAAATCTAGCAAGATAGCAAGTTAGCAACGCAAAGATAGCAAACTGGAAATGCAAAGCTAGGAAGTTAGCAAAACAAAGATAGCAAGCTAGCAACGCAAAGCTAGCAAGGTAGCAACGAAAAGCTAGCAAGCTACCAACGCAAAGATAGCAAGCTACCAACGCAAAGCTACTAAGCTAGCAACGCAAAGCTTGCAAACTAGCAACGCAAAGCTGGCCAGCTAGCAACGAACGGCTGGCAAGCTTGAAACGCAAACCTGGCAAGATAGAAAAGCAAACTGGCAAGCTAGCAACGCAAAGCTAGCATGCTAGCAAAACAAAGCTAGAAAGCTAGCAAAGAAAAGCTAGCAAGCTAGCCACGCAAAGCTAGCTGGCTATAAACGCAAGGCAAAGAGCTAGCAACGCAAAGCTAGGAATGTAGCAAAACAAAGCTTGCAAGATAGCAACGCAAAGATGGCAAGCTAGAAATCAAAACAGAAAGCTAGAAACGCAAAGCTAGAAAGCTAAATACGCCAAGATAGCAAGCTATCATCGCAAAGCTAGCAAGCCAGCAACGCAAATCTAGCAAGATAGCAACGAAAAGCTATCCAGCTAGCAACATTTATCTAGCAATCTAATAAGATAACAACGCAAAGCCAGCTAGCTAGCAACGGAAAACTAGCAAGCTAGCAAATTTAAACAAGCAAAGTGACAACGCAAACTTATCAAGCTCTCAACGCAAATCTAGCAAGCTATCAACGCTAGGCTACCAAGCTAAATGCAAAGCTAGCAAGCTAGCAACGCAAAGCTAGCCAGCAAGAAATGCTAAGCAAACTAGCAAGCTAAAAACTCAAAGCTAGCAAGCTACCAACGCTTATCTAGCAATCTAGCAACGCAAAATTAGCAAGCTTGCAACGCAAAGCTGACAAGCTAGCAAAGCCAAGTTGTCAAGATAGCAACGCAAATCTTGCAAGCTTGCAACGCAAAGATAGAAAGCTTGCAAAACAAAGCTAGCAAGTTAGCAACGCAAAGCTAGCAAGCTAGCATCGCAAATCTAGCAAGCTAGCAAAGCAAAGATAACAAGCTAGCAACGCAAAGCTAGCAAGCTAAATCGCAAAAGCTTGCAAGCTAGCAATGAAAACTTGCAAGCTAGCTGCGAAAACCAGCAAAATAGCAATGGATAGCTAATATTGCAATATAACAAGCTAGCAACGCAAAGCTATCAGGCCAGCAACGAAAAGAAGGCAAGATAAGAAAGACAAGCTAGAAATGCAGCAACGCAAAGCTACGAAGCTAGAAACGCAAAGCCAACAATTTAGTAACGCAAAGCTAGGAAGCATGCAACGATAGGCTAGCCAGAAAGAAATGCAAAGCAAGCAAGCTATTCAAGCTTGCAAACTAGCAACGCAAATCTAGCAAGCTAGCAACACAAATTTATCAAGCCAAAAATCTAGCAAATCAATGCTATCAAGGTTGAAAGGCAAAGCTAGCAAACTAGCAACGCAAATCTAGCAAGCTAGCAATGTAGCAACGCAAAGCTAGCAAGCTAGCAACGCAAAGCTATTGAGTTAACAACGCAAAGCTAGCAAGCAAGCAACCCAAAGCTAGCAAGCTGCAAACGCAAGTCTAGTAAGATAGCAACGCAAAGCTATCAAGCTAGCAACGCAATTCTAGCAATCTAGCAAGCTAGTAACGCAGACCTAGCAAGCTAACATCGCAAAGCTAGCAAGATAACCACGCAAATTTAGCAAGCTAGCAACGGCAATCTAGCAAGCTAACAAGGTATATCTAGCAAGCTAGCAACGCAAATGTAGCAAGCTAGCAACGCAAAGCTACCAAGTTAGAAACGCAAAACTTTCAAGCTAGCATTCTAGCAACACAAATTTAACAATTAAGGGACGCAAAGGAACAATCAACATGCAACGCAAATCTAGCAAGATAGCAAAGCAAAGCTATCAAGCTAGCAAAGCAAAGGTAGCAAGCTAGCAACTGGAAGCTAGCAAGCTAGCAACTCAAAATAGTAAGCTAGCAACGCAAAGCTAGCCTGTTAGCAAAGCAAAGATACTAAGATAAAACCGCAAAGCTAGAAAGCTACCAACGCAAATCTAGCAAGCTAGCAACGCAAAGCTAGCTAGCTAGCAACGCAAATATAGCAAGCTAGCAACGAAATGCTAGCAAGCTAGATCGCAATATTTGCAAGTTATCAATGCAAATTTACCAAGCTAGGAAGGCAAAAGTAGCAATCCCGCAACCAAAGCTAGCAAGCTAGCAACGCATATCAACCAAGATAACAACGCAAAGCAAGGAAGCTAGCAACGAAAACTATCAAGCTAGCAACGCAAATCATCAATCTTGCAAGCTCAGCAACGCAAAGCTAGCAAGCTAGCAACGCAAAGCTAGCAAGCTGCCAAAGCCAAATTAGCAAGGTAGCAATGCAAAGATACTATATTAGCAACTCAAAGCTAGCAATTTAACAACACAAATCTAGGAAGCAATCAATGAAACTTGCAAGCAAGAAACGCAAACAAGCAAGAAAATTACACAAAGCTATCAAGCTAGAAACTAAAACTAGCAAGCTAGATACGCAAAGCTGGCAAGCTAGCAAAGCAAAGTTGGAAGCTAGCAAGCTAGCAACGGAAACTCTCAAGATAGAAACGCAAACTTGGCAAGCTAGCAACGCAAAACTAGCAAGGTAGGAATTCATATCTAATAAGATAGCAAGCTAGCAACGCAAACCTAGCAAGGTAATAACGCAAATCTACCATGCTAGCAAGCTAGCAACTGAAAGCTTGCAAACTAGCAACGGAAAGCTAGCAAGGTAGCAACGCAAAAATAGCAAGCTTGCAACGCAAAACTAGCAAACTAGATCGCAATTCTTGCAAATTAGCAATGCAAAGATACCAAGCTAGCAAAGCAAAATTAGCAAGCTAGCAACGCAGAGCTAGCAGGCTAGCAACGCAAAGCTAGCAAGCTAGCAAGCTAGCAAGCTAGCAAGCTAGCAAGCTAGCAAGCTAGCAAGCTAGCAAGCTAGCAAGCTAGCAAGCTAGCAAGCTAGCAAGCTAGCAAGCTAGCAAGCTAGCAAGCTAGCAAGCTAGCAAGCTAGCAAGCTAGCAACGCAAAGCGGGCAAGATAGAAACACATAGCAGGCAAGCAAGATAAGAAATGCTGGCAAACAAGCAATGCATATCTAGCAAGCTAACAACGCAAAAATAGCAAGCTAGCACCGCAAAGCTAGCAAGCTAGCAACGCAAAGCTAGCAGGCTAGCAACGCAAAGCTAGCAAGCTAGCAACGCAAAGCTACGAAGCTAGCAACGCAAAAGTAGCAAGTTAGGAACCAAAGCTAGCAAGCAAGAAACGAAAACTACCAAATTAGCAACGCAAAACTAGTAAGCTAGCAACGCAAAACCATCAAGTTAGCAACGAAAGCTAGCAAGTTAACAACGCAAATCTAGCAATCTAGCAAGTTAGCAACGCAAAGCTAGCAAGCTGGCAACGCAAAGCTAGAAAGCTAGCTACGCCAAGCTAGCAATTTAGCAACGGAAAGCTAGAAAGCAAGAAACGCAAAGCAAGCAAGCAAGCATGCAAATCAAAGCTAGCAAGCTAGCAGCTCAAAGCTAGCAAGCTAGAAACGGAAACCAAGCAAGGTAGCAACGCAAAGCTAGCAAGCTGGCCACGCAAATCTAGTAAGCTAGAAACGCAAAGCTGGCAAGCTAGCAAAGCAAACAGGCAAGCAAGCAAGGCAAAGCTGGGAAGCTACCAACGCATATCTAGCAATCTAGAAAGCTAAAACGCAAAGCCTGCAAGCTAGCAACGCAAAGCATCCAAGCTAGCAACGCAAAGCTGGGTAGCTAGCAACGCACATCTAGCAAGCTTGCAACGCAAAGCTTCCAAGCTAGCAACGCAAAGCTAGCAAGAAAGATCGCAATGCATGCAAGCTATCAACGCAACCTACCAAGCTAGCAACGCAAAACAAGCAAGCTAGGAACGTAAAGTTAGCAAGCTATCAACGCAAAGCTACCAAGCTAGCAACGCAAAGCTAGCAAGATAGTAACGCAAAGCCAGCAAGATAGCAACTCAAAGATATCAAGCTAGAAAAACAAATCTAGCAAACTAGCAAGCTCAACAGCTCAAAGCTAGCAAGCTACCAAAGCCAAGCTAGCAAGGTAACAACGCAAAACTACGAAGCTAGCGAAGAAAAGCTAGCAATTTAGCAACGCAAATCTAGGAAGCTAGCAACCGAAATCTAGCAAGCAAGAATCGAATAGCAAGCAAGCAAGCTACGCAAAGCCAGCAAGCTAGAAACTGAAAGCTAGCTAGCTAGCAAAGGAAAGCTAGCAAGGTAGCAACGCAAAATTAACAAGTTCGCCACCCAAATCTAGCAAGCTAGCAACGGAATCTTGCAAGCTGACAACGCAAATTTCCAAGCTAGCAACGCAAAGTTGGCAAGCTAGCAACGCAAAAATGGAAGCTAGGAACGCATAGTTAGAAAGCAGGCAACGGAAAGTAAGAAACGCAAAAATATCAAGCTAGCAACGGATAAATATCAAGCTATCAAGCTAGCAACGGAGACTAGCAAGCTAGCTTCGCAATGCTGGCAATCTATAAACGGAAAGCTGGCAAGCTATCAACGCAAAGCTGGCAAGCCGAAACGCAAACTGTTTAGTTAGCAACGCTAAGCTGGCAAGCTATCAACGCAAAGCTTGCAACCTAGCAACGCAAAGTTATCAAGCTAGGAACGAATATCTAGCAAGCTAGCAAGCTAGCAACGGAGAGCTACCAAGCTAGCAACGCAATGCAGGCAAGATAGAAACGAAAACCTGGCAAAATAGCAACGCAAAGCTAATAAGATGGCAACGCAAATTTAGCATGATAGCAAGCTAGCAACGGAAAGCTAGCAAACAAGCAACTGAACGCTTCGAAACAAGCAACGCAAAGTTACCAAGAGAACAACGCAAAGCTAGCAAGATAGCAACGCAAAGCTAGCAAGCTAGCAACGCATATCTAGCAGTTTAGAAAGCTAGAAACGCAAAGCTAGCAAGCTAGCAACGCAAAGCAGGCCAGATAGAAACGAATAGCTGGAAAGATAGGAACGAAAAGCTGGCAAGATAGCAAACGCATATTTTAGCAAGCTAGCAACTCAAAGAGGGCAAGCGAGCAACGCAAAGCTGGCAAGCTAGCAACTCAACGCTACAAAGGTTGCTAAGAAAAGCTAGCAAGCTAGCAAATCGAAGCCAGCAAGAGAGCAACGAAAGGTATCAGGCTAGGAAACCAAAGCTACCAAGCTAGCAACGCCAATCTAGCAAGTTAGCAACGGAAAGCTAGGAAGCTAGGAACGCAAAGCAAGCAAGCAAGAAACTCAAAGCTAGCATGCTAGCAACCCAAAATTTACAAGCTAGCCAAGGAAAGCCAGCAAGGTAGCAACGCAAAAGCTAGCAAGCTAGCCACGCAAATGTAGCTAGCTAGCAACGCAAAGCTGGAAAGCTAGCACCGCACAGTGGCAAGCTAGGAACTCAAAACTTACAAGCTAGCAACGGAAAACTGGCAAGCAAGCAACGCAAAGCTAGCAAGCTAGCAACGCATATGTAGCAATCTAGCAACTAGAAGGGGAATGCTAGCAAGCTACAGAAACAGGGCTTGCAAACTAGCAACCCTAACCTCTCAAGATAGAGAGGCAATGCCGGCAAGCTGGCAACGCAAAGCTTGCAAGCTAGAAAATCAATGTAGGCTAGCAAGCAACGCAAACCTGGCAAGCTAGCAACACAAAGCTTGCAAGCTAGAAACGAAAAGTTAGCAACATAGCAACGCAAATCTAGCAAGCATGCAAGCAAGCAACGCAAAGCTAACAAGTTGCAACGCAAAGCTAGGGAGTTAGCAACGCAAAGCTAGCAATCTAAGAACGCAAATCTAGTAAGATAGCAACTCAATACTATCTAGCTAACAAACCAAATCTAGCAATCTAGCAAGATAGCAACACAGAGCTAGCAAGCGAGCAACGTAAAGCTAGCAATATAGCAAAGCAAAGCTAGCAAGATAGCAACACAAAGATAAAAAACTAGCAACGCAAAGCTAGCAAGCTAGCTACGAAAAGCTAGCAAGCTAGCAAAGCAAAGCAAGCAAGGAAGAATCGCAAAGAAAGCAAGCAGGCAAGGAACGCAAATCTAGCAAGATGGGAAAGCAAATCTATGACGCTAGCAAGGCAAAGCTAGAAACCTAGCAACTTGAAGCTAGCAAGCTAGCATCGCAAAGATAGCAAGCTAGAAACAAAAAGCTAGCGAGCTACCAACACAAATCTAGCAAGCTAGCAACGCAAAGCTGGCAAGCTAGCAAAACAAAGATAGCAAGCTAACAAAGCAAAACTAGCAAGCTAGCAACGTAAATCTATCAAGCTAGCAATTCAAAGCTAGCAAGCTAGCAACGCAAACCTAGCAAATTAGCAACGTAAATCTAGCAAGCTACAAATCTAGCAACGCAAAGCTAGCAAGCTACCAGTGCATATTTAGCAATGTTTGAAGCTAGCAACGCAAGTCTTTGAAGCTAGCAACGCAAATCTGGCAAGCTAGCAACGCATATCTAGCAAGATAGCAAAGCAAATATAGCTAGCTAGCAAAGCAAAGCTAGCAAGCCAGCAACGCAAAGCTAGCAAGCTGGCAACATAAATCTAGCAAGCTAGCAAAGCAAAGATAGCAGTTTAGCAACGCAAACTTGCAAGCTAGATCGCAAAATCTTGCAAGCTAACAACGCAAAGCTACCAAGCTAGCAACGCAAAACTAGCAATCTAGCATCGCAAAGCTAGCAAGCTAGCAACGCAAATCTTCCAAGCTAGCAAGTTAGCAATGCAAAGCTAGCAAGCTTGCAACGCAAAACCAGCAAGATAACAACGCAAAGCTATCAAGATAGAAAAGGAAATCTAGCAGTCTAACAATCTAGCAACGCAAAGCAACAAGCTAGCAACGGAATGCTAGCAAGATTCCAAAGCCAAGGTAGCAAGATAGCAACGCAAAGCTACGAAGATAGCAACGCAAAAATAGCAATTTAGCAACGCAAAGCTAGGGAGCTAGCAACGAAAGCTAGCCAGCAAGAAACGCAAAGCCAGCAAGCTACACAAAGCTAGCAAGCAAGAAATGCAAGGCTAGCTAAGTAGCAACGCAAATCTAGCAAGCTAGCAATCTAGCAACGCAAAACTAGCAAGCTAGCAACGCAAATCTAGGGAGATAACAACGCAAAGCTAGCAAGCTAGCAACGGCAATCTAGCAAGCTAACATGTCAAAGCTAGCAAGCTAGCAATGCAAAATTAGCAAGATAGTAACGCAAAGCTACCAAGCTAGCAACGCAAACCTAGCAAACTAGCAACGACAAGCTAGCAAGCTAGCAACGCAAATCTAGCAATCAAGAAACGCAAAGCAAGCAAGCAAGCAAGCAACGAAAATCTAGCAAGATAGCAAAGCAAAGCTATTAATCTAGCAAAGCAGAGCTAACAAGTTAGCAACTGGAAATTAGCAAACTAGCAACTCATACAAGTAAGCTAGCAACGCAAAGCTAGCAATCTAGCAAAGGAAAAATAGCAAGAGAGAAACGGAAAGCTAGCAAACTAGCAAAGAAAAATAGCAAGATAGAAATGAAAAACTAGCAATCTACCAACGCAAACCTATCAAGATAGCAACGCAAAGCTGGTAAGATAGCAAGGAAATATGGCAAGCTAGCAACGCAAAGCTAGCAAGCTAGCAAATCAAGGCTAGCACGCTAACAAAGCAAATCTAGCAAGCTAGCAATGCAAATCTATGAAACTTGCAACGTAAATCTTGCAAGAGAGCAAGCTAGCAACGCAAAGTTAGCAAGCTAGCAACGCAAAGCTAGCAAGTTACCAACGCATATCTAGCAATCTAGCAAGCTAGCAACGCAAAGGTAGCAAGCTAGCAACCCAATGTTAGAAAACTAGCAACACAAAGCTGCCAAGCTAGCAACGAATATCTAGCAAACTAGCAACGAAAAGATTGCAAGCTAGCAATGAAAGCTAGCAAGCTTGCAACGAAAAGCTAGCAAGCTAGCAACGCATAGTGATGGAGCTAGCAACGCATAATGATCGAGCTAGCAACGCAAATCTAGCAAGATAGCAACGCAAAGCTAGCGACTTTGGAACGCAAATCTACCAAGCTAGCAACGCAAAGCGAACAAGCTAGCAACGCAAGGCTAACATGTTAGCAACGCAAAGCCTGCAAGATAGCAACGCAAAGCTACCAACATAGCAACGCAAATTCAGAAATCTAGCAAGCTCAGCAACGCAAAACTAGCAAGCTAGCTACGCATAACTAGCAAGCTACCAAAGCCCAGCTATCAAAGTAGCAACGCAAAGGTATTAATATAGCAACGCAAAGATAGCATTTTAGCAACGCAAAGCTAGGAAGCTATTAACGAATGCTAGGAAGCAAGAAACGCAAAGCTAGCAAGCAAGCTACGCAAAGCTAGCAAACCAGCAACTCAAAACTAGCAAGCTAGCAACGCAAAGCTGGAAAGCTAGCAAAGCAAAGCTAGGAAAATAGCAACGATAATATAGCAAGCTAGCAACGTAAAGCTAACAAGTTAGCAACGCATATCTGGCAAGCTAGCAATCTAGCAAAGGAAACTAGGAAGATAGCAACGCAAACCTGGCAAGCTAGCAACGGAAATCTAGTAAGGTAGCAACGCATATCTAGTAAGCTAGCAAGCTAGAAACGCAAAGCTAACAAGCTAGCAACGCATATCTAGCAAGCTAGCAATCTAGCAACGGAGACTAGGAAGCTAGCAACGCAAATCGGACAAGCTAGCAACGCAAAACTTGTAAGGGAACAACGCATGTCTAGCAAACAAGCAAGCTAGCAACGGAAAGCTAGCAAGCTAGCAACACATATATAGCAAGGTAGAAACGCATATTTAGCATGCTGGCAAGCTAGCAACTGAAAGCTTGCAAACTAGCAAAGGAAGGCTAGCAAGGTAGCAACGCATAGAGAGCAAGCTTGCAAAGCAAATCTAGCAAGCTAGATCGCAATACTTGGAAGCTAGCAACGCAAGGCTAGCAAGCAAGCAACGCAAAGCTGGCAAGCTAGAAACACATAGCTGGCAAGCTTGCAACACAAAGCTTGCAAACTAGCAACGCATATCCAGCAAGCTAGCAACGCAAAAATAGGAAGCTAACAGCGCAAAGCAAGCAAGCTAGAAACGCAAAGCTAGCATGCTAGGAACACAAAGCTAGCCACCTAGCAACGGAAAGCCAGTAAGATAGCAACGAAATCTAGCAAGTTAACAACACAAATCTAGCAAGCTAGCAAAGCAAACATAGCAAGATAGCAACGCAAAATTTGCAAGCTAGCAACGGAAACATAGCAAGTTTGCAACGCAAAGCTAGCAATCTAGAAACGCAAGGCTAGCAAGCTAGAAACGCAAAGATTGCCACCTAGCAACGCTAAGCTAGGAAGCAAGAAACGCAAAGCAAGCAAGCAAGCATTCAACGCAAATTTAGCAAGCTAGCAACTCAAAGCTAGCAGGCTAGAATCGGAAAGCTAGCAAGGTAGCAATGCATAGCTAGCAAGCTTGCCTTGCAAATCTAGCAACCTAGAAACGCAAAACTGGCATGCTAGCAACGCAAACTGGCAAGATAGCAACGCAAAGGTGGCAAGCTACCAACCCATATCTAGAAATCTAGCAAGCTAGCAACGCAAAGCTAGCAAGCTAGCAACGCAAAGATTGCAAGCTAACAACGCAAAGCTAACAAGCTTGCAAAGCAAAGTAGCAATCTAGCAACGCAGAGCTAGGAAGATAGCAACGCAAAAATTGCCAGCTAGCAACACAAAGCTAGCAAGCTAGATCGCAATGCATGCAAGCTAGCAACGGAAAACTACCAAGATAGCAACGCAAAATAAAAAAGCTAGCAACGAAAAGCTACTAAGCTAGCAAACACAAAGCTACCAAGCTAGCAAAGCAAAGCTAGCAAGCTAGGAACGCAAAGCAAACAAGACAGCAACTCAAAGATATCAAGCTAGAAACGCAAATCTAGCAATCTAGCAAGTTCACCAACTCAAATATAGCAAGCTAGAAACGCAAAGCTAGCAAGTTACCAAAGCCAATCTAGCAATATAGCAACGCAAATCTACGAAGCTATCAACGCAAAGATAGCAATTTAGCAACGCAATGTTAGGAAGCTAGCAACGAAATATAGCATGCACGAAACGCAAAGCAATCAAGCAAGCTACGCAAAGCTACAAAGCTAGCAACGGAAAGCTAGCAAGTCAGCAACGCCAAGTCAGCAAATTAGCCACGCAAATCTAGCAAGTTAGCAACGAAAAGCTGGCAAGTTGACAATGCAAATAGGCAAGCTAGCAATGCAAAGCTGGCAAGCTAACAACTCAAAGCTGCAAGCTAGCAACGCAAAGCTAGGAATCTAGCAACGCAAAGCTAGCAAGCTAATAACACAATTCTAGCAAGCTAGCAACGCATATCTTGCAAGCTAGCAAGCTGAAAACTGGAAGCTAGCAAGCTAGAAACTCAAACCTGGCAAGCTAGCAACGCAAAGTTGGCAAGCTAGCAACGCAAAGCTGTCAAGCTAGAAACGCAAAGCTGGCAACCTAGCAAAGCAAACCTGGATAGCTGGCAACGCATAGCTAGCAAGCTTGCAACTCAATGCTAGGAAGCTAGCATCGCAACGCTAGCATGCTAGCAAAGCAGAGCTAACAAGCTAGGAACGCACATATAGAAAGCTAGCAAGCCAGGAACGGAAACAACAAGCTAGCAACGCAAAGCTGACCAAATAGCAAAGCAAAGCTAGCAAGAGAGAATCGCAAAGCAGTCTAGATAGCAACGCAAAGCTGACAAGCTAGCAACGCAAAGCTACCAAGTTATCAACGCATGTCTAGCCATCTAGCCAGCTAGCAACGGAAATTTATCAAGCTTGCAACGCAAATCTAGCAAGGTAGCAACGATAATCTATCATGTTAACATTCTAGCGACGGAAAGTTTGGAAGCTAGCAACGCAAAGCTAGGAAGCTAGCAACGCAATGCTAGCAATCTAGCAAAGCAAAGCTAGCAAGCTTGAAACGCATATCTAGAAAGCTAGCAAGACAGCAAAGAAGGCAAGCAAGCTAGCAACGCAAAGCTGTCAAAATTGCAAAGAAAAGCTTAAAAGCTAGAAACGCAAAGCTCTCTAGCTAGCAACGCAATGCTGACAAGATAGCAACGCAAAGCTAGCAAGGTAGCAACGCTTATCTAGCCCTCTAACAAGCTAGCAACGGAAATGTAGCAAGCTTGCAACGCAAAGCTAGCAAGGTAGCAACGCAAACCTAGCATGCTAGCAAGCTAGCAACGGAAAGCTAGCAAGCTAGCAACGGAAAGCTAGAAAGCTAGCAACTCAAAGCTACCAAACTAGCAACGCAAAGCTAGAATGCTAACAACGAAAAGCAAGCAAGATAGCAACCCAAAGCGAGCAATCTAGCAAGCTAGCAACGCAAAGATAGCAAGCTAGCAAAGCAAAGCTTGCAAGCTAGAAACGCAATGCTGGCAAGATAGCAACGCAAAGATGGAAAGCTAGCAACGCGTATCTAGCAAGCTAGCAACGCCAAGATATCAACCTAGCAACGCAAATCTAGAAAGCTATCAACGCAAAATTAGCACGCTAGCAACGGAAAGCTAACAAGCTAGATCGCAATGCTAGCAAGCTAGCAACGCAAAACTACCAAACTAGCAACGCAAATCTAGTAAACTAGCAACGCAAAGCTATCATGCTCCCAACGCTTATCTAGCACTCTAGCAAGCAAGCAGCGCAAAGCTAGCAAGCTAGCAATTCAAGCAGGCAAGATAGAAACGAAAATTTGGCAAGCTAGCGACGCAAAGCTGGCAAGATAGCAACGCATATTTAGCAAGCTAGCAACGCAAAGATAGCAAGCGAGCAACGCAAAGCTGGCAAGCTAGCAACGCAACGCTACCAAGGTTGCAAAGAAAAGCTATCAAGCTAGCAACGAAAGCTAGCAGGCTAGCAAACCAAAGGTAGCCAGCTAGCAACGCCAATCTAGCAAGGTAGCAACGCAAAGCTAGGGAGCAAGGAACGCAAAGCAAGCAAGCATGCAACGCAAAGCTAGCATGCTAGCAACTCAAAACTTACAAGCTAGCAAAGGAAAGCTAGCAAGGTAGCAACGCATAAGCTAGCAAGCTAGCCACTCAAATCTAGCTAGCTAGAAACGCAAAGCTGGAAAGCTAGCACCGCACAGTGGCAAGCTAGGAACCTAAAACTGGCAAGCTAGCAACGGAAAGTTGGCAAGCAAGCAACGCAATGCTAGCAAGATAGCAACTCATATGTAGCAAGCTAGCAACTAGAATAGGAATGCTAGCAAGCTACCGAAGCCAAGCTTGTAAACTAGCAACGCTAACCTGGCAAGCTAGAGAGGCAATGCTGGCAAACTAGCAACGCAAAGCTGGCAATCTAGATAATCAATATAGGCTAGCTAGCAACGCAAAGGTGGCAAGCTAGCAACACAAATCTTGCAATCTAGCAACGAAAAGATAGCAACTTAGCAACGCAAATCTGCAAGCTAGCAAGCAAGTAACGCAAAGCTAACAAGCTAGCAACGCAAAGCTAGGGAGTTAGCAACTCAAAGCTAGCAAGCTAGCAGCGCAAATCTAGTAAGATAGCAACGCAAAACTATCTAGCTAGCAAAGCAAATCTAGCAATCTAGCAAGGTAGGAACACAGAGCTAGCAAGCGAGCAACGCAAAGCTAGCAATATAGCAACGCAAATCTAGCAAGATAGCAACGTAAAGATATCAAACTAGCAACGCAAAGCTAGCAAGCTAGCAACGCAAAGCAAGCAAACAAGAATCGCAAAGAATGCAAGCAAGCAAGCAACGCAAATCTAGCAAGATGGCAAAGCAAATCTATGAAACTAGCAAGGCAAAGCTAGAAACCTAGCAACTTGAAACTAGCAAGCTAGCATCGCAAAGATAGCAAGCTAGAAACGAAAAGCTAGCAAGCTACTAACGCAAACTTAGGAAGATAGCAACGCAAAGCTGGCAAGCTAGCAAATCAAAGTTAGCAAGCTAGCAAATCAAAGCTAGCAAGCTAGCAACGCAATCCTAGCAAGCTAGCAACGTAAATCTAGCAAGCTACTGTAATCGTTCCCGGCACATAACCACACTTAGTAATTATCATTAATAAGTATTCCCATTACTTCGAATAACTACAGCGAAAGGAAAGGTACTTGTATGTACCATCATTGCAAAGACCCCACACCTGCACGGGTTCAAACACTTCAACCGTTCGAATAAGATTAGGGGATTAGTAGTAGCATCAAGTCCACAGGTGCGACGCTCACCTGTTTTCAGTAAGCAGGAACTAGGAAACAGAGACATAAAGGGTAGAAATCGCGCCTCTCCAGTTCTCACACTGCTAGCGAATCTTGGGATTTAAGCCCGAACACCTGTTCTGAGATTTCCTACAAATAAATCTTAAATAAGCAGGTCAAATTGTCATCTGCCTCTCAGCCAACCACTTATGACCATTGGACCTCATTGGTTACTCTTGGAAGTTGTAGCACCCTCTCCAAAAGTGACGCCAATGGGATTCAAAGAAAGAACCCCCGCCGGGGAGGAGCTATCAGTTAAATTACAGTATAAATCACATTGTTCTTAATCGTAGTGAGTAGTGACTAAACGCGGGCTCTCAACGCAGTCTCTTGAGTAGTCTCTCAAGTTTTTCTCAAGTCATTTCTCTCTGGTTAGAAGTTAACACTTACCGAACTCTGTACTGTCGGAATAAGAGCAGCCCAGAAGTTGTTGTGTAATCTATAGTTAATAAATTCAGTGTTTACTCTTACATTACAAATACATTAAGTGTTGTGTATCTTTGTGATCACTAAGTGTCTTCACAACCCCTATTCAGTGAGTCTAAGTCCAGGATCCCAACGGCCTTCCCCTTCGACCTGAGGCCCGTAAGCCCTGAGAAAGAATCCAGCTCTACCCATCTTTACCCACTAATCCCACTGTCCAGGAGACTAGCGATTCACCCTCACCTTTCATCCATCCTAAAGCCCCTGAGAAACTGCCTAGGAATCGGACCCGTGATCGCAGCCGGACTCCCGCATCATCAGTGACTGACATCAATAGTGGTGCAGGTCAAGTGATTAGTGAAAGGTAAGACAACTAACCTTGAACAGACCCCAAGAAACAATTACAAAGTGGAGCCCGAAGTAAGGGCGAGTAAAAGAACAGTTACAACGTGGCGCATCCAACGTAAAGGGCCTGAAGTCTCAGCGAAGAAGGGTGAAGCCAGGAGGAGCAGCTAACACCAACTACAAACACCGAAGGAAACGGAAGACCCCCCCACAACACAACCCCCCACAACACCACAACCCCGACAACAGCAACGCCAACGGCAACAACGAGACGAGGACAACCCGGACGGAGCCACAGCCTACTCAACAAACACAGCAACCGACATCACGCACTTGCGAAGGTCAGTAAGAGCACAATGTCTAACAAAGAGTTAAGAAACAGAACAATAGGGACTGTAGGAGTGGAGAGTGATTCCGCGGCCGGGGAGACCGAGTTCGATTGGCCGTGCGGACAATCAGAAACATTCGGACAAGAGTGTGTAGTCGATAATGGTCCCACCCCGTCAATTACAGCAAACCCCCTAGAAATCAGAGCAGAGGACGGGAGTTCAAATCCTGCAGTTAACCCTGACACCGCAGAAAAAACTGTAATAAAAAGCATAGCCAACGAAGTAAGTCAGCCTGTCACTCAGGCCATGCTACAAAATTTGTTTGCAGAAGTGCTCAAAGCTATCTCAAGCAGTAGCGACAAACTGCAGGAGGGTGTTAGCGCACAAGTTAGTTCATTACAACAGTCGCAGGAGAGTGTTAGCGCACAAGTTAGTTCAGTACAACAGTCACAGGAGAGTGTTAGCGCACAAGTTAGTTCAGTACAACAGTCACAGGAGAGTGTCAGCGCACAAGTTAGTTCATTACGACAGTCACAGGAGAGCGTTTGTGCCCAAGTTAATTCCTTGCAACAAAGTGTTGAGGAAAAGATATGCAAATTGCAGGAGAGTGTCCGAGCTGATTTTAAAGTAGAGCATGACAGACTCATACAACGTTTCGAAAGAGAGCAAGAAAGGGTCAGCAAAGAGTTCACAGACAAACTCCGAACCCAAAGCGAGAAACTCACCTCAATGGTAGGGCAGCTCCGGTCTGAAACGGAAACTGAGCTAATAGTAGCTAGACAAAAATTTGCTGAACTAGAGGAGAAAGTTAGCTCACAAGCCACCCAAACGAAAAACAACACAAACACTCTCTCTGTGAAATTGACAGAAGTCAGGAACGACTTCGAGAAAAGGGTTACCGACGAAATAAAAATGGTGAGAGACGAAGTCACTCTCCGTACTGATGAATTAAACAGAGAAAGGTCGCAGGAAGCAGAACAGGTACAAAACAGGATAGACAGGATAGACTCAACCATAAACAAGATACAAAACCAGCTATCTTGCCAAGCTGACGCAACTAGATCAAGTAGTATACCTCAGAATGATGAGAATTGTGAACCTGTTCCGCTACCCCAAGCCAACCGAGTACTTTCACCACACGCCACCACGTGTAGTGATAGTACCGGACTGTGTTCATGTAAACTGAGTTCATGTGTAATATGCATGCATGAGGGTGATAATGTAATGCGAGTGAATGCCCCTGTACGCCAACATGTCGCAAGCAATCCATTACCTATTTCCGATTTTTCGCTCCCTCAGTTTGACGAAGGTACCGGGATCAACCCCGTGTACTACCTCAGACAGCTGGACGAATTCATGACAGTGAGAAACATCCCCCAGGCTCACCAGCTGTCGATAGCATGTAAATCCATCACAGGTTGTTTAGGCAGACAATGGATCGAAGCAATTCGCCATAATCTAGCGGATTACGCAGCTTTCAGAACTAATTTCTTGAACGCATGGTGGTCTTCGGCCCAGCAGAGTTTAGTCAAATGTAAGCTGTATCAATCTAAATATAGCCGCCAATCCGGCCTGTCGCTTTCAGCGCACTTCCTGAAACATGCCACTTCCGCGTTTTACCTTGACCCGAAGCCCACTGAATCTGAAGTCATACATGCGATAATCCCTCATTTCCCGATAGCAATCCAACGGATATTGCTAGGAACGAACCTAGGTACGGTAGCAAAGGCCCTTGACGTGTTGAAACGAATAGAAATCATGGAGAACCAGGAAGGATGCGACCAGTACGATTTGCCCCCTCACCAAAAACAACCTGATCCTGACCGAAGGAATCAACCCCCCCGAGGCCACTATTACCAACGGCACGACCAAAGGAACGTACGGAATGTGCAGATGAGCCCTTCCCGACGCAATGACTACTACAGCGGCTCATCTAGACATCAGAACAATAGACATCAATCAAGGAACAACTCACCCACTGGGAGTGCCGCGAGACAAACTCTAAATCCCCACGCCCCTAATTTCAACACCAACCCTGGGCGCAGAGAAGAAGGGCATTCTAGTGCAAACACGGCCCGACCGTTAAACTAGAAAGGAGCGCCATTACGGACCGGACAGCACTCCACGATAAAACCAGTAATTCAGAGGTCCCCACAAAATTCACAGGTAGTAATGAGTCAAGACGAGAGGAGAGATACACAGAGAACATGACGTCACAGCCCATGATTTTCTTTATCAACGAAGAAGACCTGGTAAAGTGTCCCACCGTCAAAATCTCTTTGAGCCCGGAATTACAATTAGACGCTATACTGGATTCAGGATCCGAGGTAAACATACTGCACGAACGAATCCTATCGGAATTGACCAAGAGCGGAGTTCGAGTCCCGACTCTGCCTATCCAAAATGTTGTCTTAGTTACCGCCTTCGGAAGGCGCAGTAATAAAATCAAGCAGCAAGTCCTTTTAGAATTTAGCATCGGCGAAGACTTGTTCGAAGCGGTCTTCTTGATCACCGCACAGCTGGCTGGTGCTGCCATTATCGGTTGCCCAATCTTACGTGAACATGGCCTCACGCTAGACTTCAGTAAAAGCGTGATTAGATACGCTAGGGACGGCGTGGTTAGAGAACTTGAATTCAAGCAAGTGCCTGGAGTACAGGCAGGTGGGAACAGTGAAGGTAAACCTAAAGGCACCCCACTACCGTCAGCCAGATTCATGGGTCAACGAACCACTCGCACAGCTGACTGCACTGTGACCCACACCCTCCCAGCTGATCCTGGTAAGCAAGCCCAGCCCGACCGCTCCAGCGAAGCGAGTACTCTCAGTCAAGTTAATTTATGCGCTGCGGGAACCCGAGTTGGTTCAAAAGGCCCTAGAAAGCCTGAATGTGAATTAGGTAAAAGTACCTCAATTCAGGGCATTGAGTGTGACCCTTTTATAGATAGTGATATTGAATGCCAAGAAGGATCATTCCTTGACTTGTCTGGTGCCGGGAGCACAGACAACTTTATTGATGACGCAGCAAATCAAGCCTATGAGAGAGCACTGCATTCGTACTGGAACTCCCCATCCACCTCCCAATCCTCCGAACCCAGGACCCCAGACTCGAGGTCACTGCAAAAATCAGATCTAGCTGACTTGATTGAATCAAATGTTCGCCTTGACCGACCACAGAAAGACAATTTATATGCGTTATTAGTTAATTATCTAGAATTCATGACTGCGAGGCCCGGTAAATGTAAGCTGTTTAGCTACAAGTTTCACGTGAACACCACTCAGCCTACTGTTGCTTATTCCAGGCCAGTACCCTTCGCACTCCGACCGGCCATTAGGGAACAAATCGATCAATTCATTAAGGACGATATTTTGGAAGTTAGTGATTCACCCTTCATTAATCCCCTCTCTGTGGTGCATAAGGAAGGAAAAAAGATTAGAATCTGCGTAGACGCAAGAAAGATCAACCAATTCACCGAACCAGATCGGGAAAGAGTGGCCCCGATGCATGAATTATTACAGCGATTCAATGGAGCTAGATTCATGACATCACTAGACCTTACTTCTGCATATCTACAGGTACCTTTACATGAAGAATCGCGGAAATATACCGCATTCCTCTTCGACTCTGCCTGTTACCAGTATAAACGCGTGCCATACGGATTTCGAAACTCCTTGGCAGGGTTTGTCAGAGCATTAAAATTAGCGTTAGGCAATGGCACCGATGAATATACTGTGTTTTATTGTGACGACATATTAGTCTACTCGAAGACATTCGATGAACACCTGACTCACTTGGACACCGTGATACGACGACTCACTGAGGCCGGCTTTACCCTAAACGCCTCTAAGTGTCTCTTTTGTCGAGCAGAGGTGACTTTCCTGGGACACCGAATTGATGAACGTGGTGTATCTCCTGATCCGGATAGGATAGCCGCCATATTGCATTATCCTATGCCTAGGGACTGTAAACAACTCAGGCAATTTCGATAGAGGGATCTAAATCTGACCCCCGTTAATTATTCGAGCTCAAGTAACGATGTGAGCATATGCTTAGGTAGAAAGCCAGCGGATCCAACGGAAAATGGCAGAAGGAAAGAGAGCGGATAATACCCATACCCAACTCCCGCTCCGGTGAGGAAACCCAACATGACCCCTTAACCATGGCATTTGGCAGTGTGAATGGAAATTTGTGTATTAGAATGAACGATATCAATTGCTATAAATTAGGATTTAGATGTCAATTAAACTGGCTGAACCAGTTCACAATCATCAAGTGCTCTACATGAAAATAAGTGCAGTTATTATACAGTGCAATGAAAAAAAACCGTGTGTTACGATACGATGAGTGAAGTGACCCAAGAAAGCCCTTACAAAGAGAAGTGAGAAAGAGACAGAGCATGTTATTGTGTAACCAACTTGAATCACCAAGACAACCACTGTATTAATGTCTTACTAAGGTCAAAAGAACTAGTTAGTTTAACTGGACTGCCTACTTCAGGTGTCTCTACCGCCTGGCATTAATTCTAGCATAAGTAATTAAAACTTATTGTAAACTAATCATAATTATACTTAATAAGGTTAAATTTAGCGGCCTACAAGAGAAATTCTGGCTCACTAAGGAGTTCTTGAGTCAAAATTTATCTTGGGAGACTGTAATCGTCTCCGGCAAATAGCCACACTTAGTAATTATCATTAATAAGTATTTCCATTACTTCGAATAACTACAGCGAAAGGAAAGGTACTTGTATGTACCATCATTGCAAAGACCCCACACCTGCACGGGTTCAAACACTTCAACCCTTCGAATAAGATTAGGGGATAAGTAGTAGCATCAAGTCCACAGGTGCGACGCTCACCTGTTTAAAGTAAGCCGGAACTAGGAAAACGGAGACATAAAGGGGTAGAAATCGCGCCTCTCCAGTTCTCACGCTGCCAGCGAGTCTTGCGATTTAAGCCAGAACACCTGTGCTGAGATTTCCTACAAATAAATCTTAAATAAGCAGGTCAAATTGTCATCTGCCTCTCAGCCAACCACTTATGACCATTGGACCTCATTGGTTACTCTTGGAAGTTTTACCACCCTCTCCAATAGTGACGCCAATGGGATTCAAAGAAAGAACCCCCGCCGGGGAGGAGCTATCAGTTAAATTACAGTATAAATCACATTGTTCTTAATCATAGAGAGCAGTCTCTAAACGCAGTCTTTAAACGCGGGCTCTCAAAAGAGTGACTAAACGCGGGCTCAAGGGAGTCTCTGATTAGAAGTTAACCTTACCGAACTCTGTACTGTCGGAATAAGAGCAGCCCAGAAGGTGTTGTGTAATTGATAGTTAATAAATTCAGTGTTTACTCTTACATTACAAATACATTAAGTGTTGTGTATCTTTGTGATCACTAAGTGTCTTCACAACCCCCATAACGTGTGTCTAAGTCCAGGATCCCAAAGGCCTTCCGTTTCGAACTGAGGCCCGTAAGCCCTGAGAAAGAATCTAGCTCTACCCGTCTTTACCCACTAATCCCACTGTCCAGGAGACTAGCGATTCACCCTCACCTTTCTTCCATCCTAAAGCCCCTGAGAAACTGCCTATGAATCGGACTCGTGATCGCAGCCGGACTCCCGCATCATCAGTGACTGACATCAGTAGTGGTGCAGGTCAAGTGATTAGTGAAAGGTAAGACAAATAACCTCGAACAGACCCCAAGAAACAATTACAAAGTGGAGCCCGAAGTAAGGGCGAGTGAAAGAACAGTTACACTACCAAGCTAGCAACACAAAGCTACCAAGCTACCAACGCATATCTAGCAAGCTAGCAACGCAAAGCTTTGAAGCTAGCAAAGCAAAGTTGGCAAGCTAGCAACGCATATCTAGCAAGCTAGCAACGCTAATATAGCTAGCTGGCAAAGCAAAGCTAGGAAGTTAGCAACGCAAATCTAGCAAGCTGGCAACGCAAATCTAGCAAGCTAGCAACGCAAAGATAGCAAGGTAGAAACGCAAAGCTTGCAAGCTAGATCGCAAAACCTTGCAAGCAAACAACGCAAAGCTACCAAGCTGGCAACGCAAAACTAGCAACCTAGCAACGCAAAGTTAGCAAGCTAGCAAAGCGAATCTTCCAAGCTAGCAAAGCAAAGCTAACAAGTTAACAATGCAAAGCTAGAAAGCTAGCAACGCAAAGCCAGCAAGATAACAACGCAAAACTCTCAAGATAAAAACGGAAATCTAGCAGTTTAACAAGCTAGCAACGCAAAGCAACAAGCTAGCAACGCAAAGCTAGAAAGATTCCAAAGCCAAGCTAACAAGTTAGCAACGCAAATCTACGAAGCTAGCAACGCAAAGCTAGCAATATAGCAACGCAAAGCTAGGGAGCTAGCAACTAAATATGGCCAGCAAGAAACGCAAAGCAAGCAAGCTACGCGAAGCTAGCAAGCTAGAAACGCAATGCTAGCTACGTAGCAACAGAAATCTAGCAAGCTAGCAATCTATCAACGCAAAGCTAGCAAGCTAGCAATCTATCAACGCAAAGCTAGCAAGCTAGCAATCTATCAACGCAAAGCTAGCAAGCTAGCAATCTATCAACGCAAAGCTAGCAAGCTAGCAATCTATCAACGCAAAGCTAGCAAGCTAGCAATCTATCAACGCAAAGCTAGCAAGCTAGCAATCTATCAACGCAAAGCTAGCAAGCTAGCAATCTATCAACGCAAAGCTAGCAAGCTAGCAACGCTAATCTAGCAATCAAGAAACGCAAAGAAAGCAAGCAAGCAAGCAACGAAAATCTAGCAAGAAAGCAAAGCAAAGTTATCAATCAAGCAAAGCAAATCTAGCAAGTTAGCAACTGGATGTTAGCAAGCTAGCAACGCAAACAAGTAAGCTAGGAACGCAAAGCTAGCAACGCAAAGCTAGCAAACTAGCAAAGCAAAGATAGCAAGACAGAAACGCAAAGCTAGAAAGCTACCAACGCAAACCTAGCAAGCTAGCAACGCAAAGCTGGTAACCTAGCAAGGAAAGATGGCAAGCTAGCAACGCAAAGCTAGCAAGCTAGCAAATCAAAGCTAGCAATCTAGCAACGCAAAGCTAGAAAGCTAGCAACGCAAATTAGCAAGCTAGCAACGCAAATTAGCAAGCTAGCAACGCAAAATTAGCAAGCTAGCAGCACAAAGCTAACAATTTACAAACGCATATCTAGGCAATCTAGCAAGCTAGCAACGCAAATCTAGGAAGCTAGCAACGGAAATTTGTCAAGCTAGCAACGCAAATCTTGCAAGCTAGCAACGAAAATCAAGCAAGCTAGCAACGCAAAGATAGCAAGTTAGCAAATCAAAGCTAGCAAGCTGGAAAGGCAAAGCTAGCAACGCAATGATAGCAAGCAAGCAACGCAAAGGTAGCAAGCTAGATGGGATTTCTTGCAAACTAGCAACGGAAATTTACCAAGGTAGCAACGAAAATCTAGCAAGATTGAAACGCAAAGCTAGCAAGCTAGCAACCCAAATCAACCAAGTTAGCAACGCAAAGCGAGCAAGCTAGCAACGAAAAGCTAGCAAACTTGCAACGCAAAGCCAGCAAGATAACAATGCAAAGCTATCAAGCTAGAAACGCAAATCTAGCTATCTAACAAGCTCAGCAACGCAAAGCTAGTAAGCTAGCAAAGCAAAGCTAGCAAGTTATCAACGCAAAGCTACTAAGCTAGCAACGCAAAGCTAGCAATTTAGCAACGCAATGCTAAGAAGCTAGCAACGAAAGCTAGCAAGCTACGTAAAGCTAGCAAGCTAGCAACTCAAAGCTAGCAAGATAGCAAAGCAAACCTAGGAAGCTAGCAACGCAAAAATAGGAAGATAGCAACGCAAACATGGCAAGCTAGCAACGAATATATTCAGCAAGCTAGCAAGCTAGAAACAGAAACTAGCGAGCTAGCAACGCAAAGATTGCAAGCTAGCAACGCAAAGCTAGGAATCTAGCAACGCATACCTGGCAAGCTAGAAACGCAAAGCTGGCTAGCTAGCAAAGCAAAGCTGGCAAGATAGCAACGCAAAGCTGGCAAGCTTGCATCGCAGAGCTAGAAAAATAGCAACGTATATATAGTAAGCTAGTAAGCTAGCAACGGAAAGATAGGAAGCTAGCAACGCAAAACTAGAAAGTTTGCAACGAAAATCTAGCATGCTAGCAATCTAGCAACGGAAAGCTAGCAAACTAGCAACGGAAAAGAGCAAACTAGCAACGCAAAAATAGCAAGCTAGCAACGCAAATCTAAGAAGCTAGATCGAAATACTTGCAAGCTAGCAACTCAAATATACCAAGCTAGAAACGCATAAATAGCAAGCTAGCAACGCAAAGCTAGCAAGCAAGCAACCAAAGCTAGGAATCTAGCTACGCAAAACTGGCAAACTAGATAAGCATAGGTGGCAAGGGAGCAACGCAATGCTAGTAAGCTAGCAACTCATATCTAGAAAGCTAGCAACGCAAAGTTAGCAAGCAAATAACGCAAAGCTAGCAAGCTAGCAACGAAAAGTTTTCAAGCTAAAAACGCAAAGCTAGCAATACAGCAACGCATAGCTAACAAGCTAGCAACGAATATCTGGCAATCTAGCAAGCTAGCAACGCAAAGCTAGCAAGCTAGCTACGCAAAGCTCGCAAGATAGAAAGGAAAATCTGGCAAGCTAGCATCCCAAAGCTGGCAAGCTAGCAACGCATATCTAGCAAGCAGGCAACGCAAAGATAGCAAGCTAGCAACGCAAAACTAGCAAGCTAGATAGCAATCCTTGCAAACTAGCAAGGCAAAGCCACCAAGCTTGCAACGCAAAGCTACCAATCTAGCAACGCATAGCGAGCAACCTAGCAACACAAAGCAAAAAGCTGGCAAATCCAAGCTAGCAAAGTAGCAGCACAAAGCTATGAGGCTAGCAACGCAAAGCTGGCAATTTTGCAACGCAAATCTAGGAAGCAAGCAACGAAATCTAGCAAGAAATAACGCAAAGAATGCAAGCAAGCTACGCAAAGCTAGAAAGCAAGAAACTCAAAGCTAGCAAGCTAGTTACGCACAGATGGCAATATAGCAATGCAAAGCTAGGAAGCTAGCAACGCAAAACTAGCAAGCTAGCCACGCAAAGCTAGCAAGCTAGCAAATCAAAGCTATCAAACTAGCAACGCAAAGCTAGAAAGCTAGCAACGCATTTTAGCAAGCTAGCAACGCAAAGTTAGCAAGCTAGCAACGCAAAGCTAAAAAGCTACAAACGCATATCTAGAAATCTAGCAAGTTAGCAACGCAAATCTAGCAAGCTAGCAAAGGAAATTTGGCAAGCTTTCAACGCAAATCTTGCAAGCTAGCAAAGAATATCAAGCAAGCTAGCAACGCAAAGATAGCAAGTTAGCAAATCAAAGCTAGCATGCTTGCAACGCAAAGCTAGCAAACTAGCAACGCAATGATAGCAAGCAAGCAACGCAAAGTAGCAAGCTAGATCGCAATGCTTGCAAACTAGCAACGTAAATTTACCAAGGTAGCAACGCAAAACAAGCAAGATAGAAACGCAAAGATAACAAGCTAGCAAAGCATATCAACCAAGTTAGCAACGCAAAAAGCGAGCAAGCTAGCAACGAAAAGCTAGCAATCTAGCAACGCAAAGCCAGAAAGATAACAACGCAAAGCTATCAAGCTTGCAACGCAAATCTAGCAATCTAACAAGCTCAGAAACGCAAAGCTAGCAAGCTAGCAAAGCAAAGCTAGCAAGTTATCAACGCAAAGCTACTAAGCTAGCAACGCAAAGCTAGCAAATTAGCAAGCTTTGCAAGGAAGCTAGCAACGAAAGCTAACAAGCTACGCAAAGCTAGGAAGCTAGCAACTCAAAGCCAGCAAGCTAGCAACGCAAAGCTGGCAAGATAGAAAAGCAAAGCTAGGAAGATAGCAACGCAAAAATAGGAAGATAGCAACGCAAACCTGGCAAGCTAGCAACGCATATCTAGCCAGCTCGCAAGCTAGAAACAGAAACTAGCAAGCTAGTAACGCAAAGATTGCAAGCTAGCAACGCAAAGCTTGCAATCTAGCAACGCATACCCGGCATGCTAGAAACGCAGAGCTGGCTAGCTAGCAAAGCAAAGCTGGCAAGATAGCAACGCAAAGCTGGCAAGCTAGCATCGCAAACTAGAAAGGTAGCAACGCATATCTAGTAACCTAGCAAGCTAGCAACGGAAAGATAGTAAGCTAGCAACGCAAAACTAGCAAGCTAGAAACGGAAACCTAGCAAGGTAGCAACTCAAAGCAAGCAAGATAACAACGCAAAACTAACAAGCTAGCAATGCAAAGATCCAAGCTAGCAACGCAAAATTAGCAATCTAGCAACGGAAAGCTAGAAATTTAGAAACGCAAAGCTAGCAAGATTGAATCGCAAAAATAGCAAGTTAGCAACGCATATCTAGAAATCTAGCAAGCTAGCAACTCAAAGCTAACAAGCTAGCAACGAAAGCAACCAAGCGAGAAACACAAAGCAAGCAAGCAAGCAAGAAAGTAACGCAAATGTAGCAAAGTAGCAACGGAAAATTAGCAAGGTAAGAACTCAAGCTAGCAAAATACCCACCGAATTCTAGCAAGCTAGCAACGCAAAGCTAGCAATCTAGTATCGAAACCTGGCAAGCTAACAACGCAAAGCTGGCAAGCTTGCAAAGCAAAGCTGGCAAGCTAGCAACGCAAACCTAGCAAGCAAGTAACGCAAATCTAGCAAGTTAGAAGACAAAGATATCAAGCTAGCAACGCAATCCTAGCAAACTAGAACCCTAAGCTTGCAAGCTAGCAACGCAAAACCTGCAAGCTAGCAAAGCAAAACAAGCAAGCTAGCAACGCACAGCTCGCAAGCTACCTACGCAAAACTAGCAAGGTAGCAAAACCAAGCTACCAAGATAGCAACGCCAAGCTAGCAACATAGCATTGCAAATGTAGGAAGCTATCAACGCAATGCTAGCAAGAGAGCAACTCATAGTTATCAAGCTAGCATCGCATATCAAGGAATCTAGCAAGCTAGCAACGCAAAGCAGGCTAGCTTGCAACGCAAAGCTAGCAAGATAGCAACGCCAAGCTAGCAAAGTAGCATCGCAAACATATCATGCTGGCAAAGCAAAGCTAGCATGCTAGCAACGCAAGGCTACCAAGCTAGCAACGCAAAGCTAGCAAGCTTGCAACGCAAAGCTGGAAAGCTTGGAAAGCAAAGTTAGCAAGCTACAAACAGAAAACTAGCAAGCTAGTTCGCAATCCTTGCAAGATAGCAATCTAAATTTAAAATCTAGCAACGCAAACTACCAAGCCAGCAACGCAAAACTAGCAAGATTGCAACTCAAAATTATCAAGCTAGCAACGCATATCGTGCAATTTAGCAAGCTAGCAACGCAAAGCTAGATAGTTAGAAACGGAATGCTAGCAAGGTAGCAACGCAAAGCTAGCAAGCTATCAAAGCAAAGCTAGCAAGCTAGCACCGCAAACAGGCAAGCAAGCAACCCAAAGCTAGCAAGCTACCAAAGAAAACCTAGCAAGATAGCATGACAAAGCTAGCAATCTAGCAAGCTAGCAACGCAAAGCTAGATAGTTAGAAACGGAATGCTAGCAAGGTAGCAACGCAAAGCTAGCAAGCTATCAAAGCAAAGCTAGCAAGCTAGCACCGCAAACAGGCAAGCAAGCAACCCAAAGCTAGCAAGCTACCAAAGAAAACCTAGCAAGATAGCATGGGAAAGCTAGCAATCTAGCAAGCTAGCAACGCAAAGATACCAAAACAGGAACGCAAAACGAGGAAGCTAGGAACGCAAAGCTAGCAAGATAGCAACGCAAAGCTAACAAAGTAGCAACGCAAAGCTAATAAGTTAGCAACGCAAAGCTAGCAAGCTAGCAAATCAAATCTAGCAAACTAGCAACGCAAAGATAGAAAGCTAGCAACGAAAATTAGCAAGCTAGCAACGCAAAATTAGCAAGCTAGCAACACAAAGCTAACAAGTTACAAACGCATATCTAGCAATCTAGCAAGCTATCAACGCAAATCTAGCAAGATAGCAACGGAAATTTGGCAAGCTAGCAACGCAAATCTTGCAAGCTAGCAACGAATATCAAGCAAGCTAGCAACGCAAAGATAGCAAGTTAGCAAATCAAAGCTAGCAAGCTTGAAACGCAAAGCTAGCAAGCTAGAAACGCAATGATAGCAGCAAGCAACGCAAAGGTAGCAAGCGAGAAGGGATTGCTTGCAAACTAGCAACGCAAATTTACCAAGGTAGCAAAGCAAAACTAGCAAGATAGAAAGGCAAAGCTAGAAAGCTTGCAACGCAAATCAACCAAGTTAGCATCGCAAAGCGAGAAAGCTAGCAACGAAAAGCTAGCAATCTAGCAACGCAAAGCCATCAAGATAACAACGCAAAGCTATCAAGCTAGCAACGCAAATCTAGCAATCTAACAAGCTCACCAACGCAAAGCTAGCAAGCTAGCAAAGCAAAGCTAGCAAGTTATCAACGCAAAGCTACTAAGCTAGCAACGCAAAGCTAGCAATTTAGCAAAGGAAAGCTAAGAAACTAGCAACGAAAGCTAGCAAGCTACGCAAAGCTAGCAAGCTAGCAACTCAAAGCTAACAAGCTTGCAACGCATAGCTGGCAAGATAGCAAAGCAAACCTAGGAAGCTAGCAACGCAAAAATATGAAGATAGCAACACAAACCTGGCAAGCTAGCAACGCATATCTAGCAAGCTAGCAAGCTAGAAACAGAAACTAGCAAGCTAGGAACGCAAAGATTGCAAGCTAGCAACGCAAAGCTAGCAATCTCGCAACGCATACCTGGCAAGCTAGAAACGCAAAGCTCGCTAGCTAGCAAAGCAAAGCTGGCAAGAGAGAAACGCAAAGCTGGCAAGCTAGCATCGCATAGCTAGAAAGCTAGCAACGCATATCTAGTAAGCTAGCAAGCTAGCAACGGAAAGATAGCAAGCTATAAACGCAAAACTAGCAAGTTTGCAAAGCAAATCTAGCATGCTAGCAATCTAGCATCGAAAAGGTAACAAACTAGCAACGGAAAAGTGCAAACTAACAACGCGAAATAGCAAGCTAGCAACTCAAAGCTAAGAAGCTAGATCGAAATACTTGCAAGCTAGCAACTTATATATACAAAGCTAGAAACGCATAAATATCAAGCTAGCAACGCAAAGCTAGCAAGCTAGCAACCAAAACTAGGAAGCTAGCAACGAAAAGATTTCAAGCTAAAAACGCAAAGCTAGCAAGCTAGCAACGCAAAGCTTGCAAGATAGAAAGGAAAATCTGGCAAGCTAGCAACGCATATCTAGCAAGATAGCAACGCAAAGATAGCAAGCTAGCAACGCAAAATTAGCAAGCTAGATCGCATTCCTTGCAAACTAGAAAGTCAAAGATACCAAGCTTGCAACGCAAAGCTACCAATCTTGCAACACATAGCGAACAAGCTAGCAACACAAAGCTAGAAAGCTGGCAAATCCAAGCTAGCAAGGTAGCAACATAAAGTTATGAAGCAAGCAACGCAATACTAGCAATTTTGAAACGCAAATCTAGGAAGCAAGCAACGAAATCTAGAAACAAAAACACAAAGCATGCAAGCAAGCTACGCACAGCTAGCAAGCTAGAAACTCAAATCTAGCAAGCTAGCTACGCGCAGTTGGCAAGATAGCAATGCAAAGCTAGGAAGCTAGCAACGCAAAACTAGCAAGTTTGCAAAGCAAATCTAGCATGCTAGCAAGCTAGCAACGGAAAGATAGTAAGCTAGCAACGCAAAACTAGCAAGTTTGCAAAGCAAATCTAGCATGCTAGCAAGCTAGCAACGGAAAGATAGTAAGCTAGCAACGCAAAACTAGCAAGTTTGCAAAGCAAATCTAGCATGCTAGCAAGCTAGCAACGGAAAGATAGTAAGCTAGCAACGCAAAACTAGCAAGTTTGCAAAGCAAATCTAGCATGCTAGCAAGCTAGCAACGGAAAGATAGTAAGCTAGCAACGCAAAACTAGCAAGTTTGCAAAGCAAATCTAGCATGCTAGCAAGCTAGCAACGGAAAGATAGTAAGCTAGCAACGCAAAACTAGCAAGTTTGCAAAGCAAATCTAGCATGCTAGCAAGCTAGCAACGGAAAGATAGTAAGCTAGCAACGCAAAACTAGCAAGTTTGCAAAGCAAATCTAGCATGCTAGCAAGCTAGCAACGGAAAGATAGTAAGCTAGCAACGCAAAACTAGCAAGTTTGCAAAGCAAATCTAGCATGCTAGCAAGCTAGCAACGGAAAGATAGTAAGCTAGCAACGCAAAACTAGCAAGTTTGCAAAGCAAATCTAGCATGCTAGCAAGCTAGCAACGGAAAGTTAGCAATCTAGCAACGGAAAAGTGCAAACTAGCAACGCAAATATAGCAAGCTAGCAACGCAAACCTAAGAAGCTAGATAGAAATACTTGAAAGCTAGCAACGCAAATATTCCAAGCTAGAAACGCATAATGAGCAAGCTAGCAACGCAAAGCTAGCAAGCTAGCAACCAAAGTTAGGAAGCTAGCTACGCAAAGCTGGCAAACTAGAAAAGCATAGCAGGCAAGGTCGCAACGAAAAGCTGGTAAGCTAGCAACGCATATCTAGAAAGCTAGCAACGCAAAGTTAGCAAGCAAGCAACGCAAAACTAGCAAGCTTGCAACGAAAAGTTTTCAAGCTACAAACGGAAAGCTACCAATTCAGTGAACCGTGTCACGGTTCTTTCGTTGTAGGATCTTTGGATTTACTCTCTCTCTCTGGCAACTACGTACGCTACGACGCGGAGCTGATCCCTTTCCCATCAAGTTCCTTGCCTAACCCAGAGTTCACGTGTTTCCCCTTCCCTCTTGTCCCGACACGAGCTACGTTTACAGACGAGTAGGTCTGTTGCTTTTCCTCTTCGTCTTCGACCGAGAAGGTCGGTTTTGGGAGTTCGAAATTCAGTTTGGTTTTTGTTTACGCATTATGCGTAGAAATTTTGTTTCGCAGCATTAACTACTACAGGAAGAGAGAGAAAGCCCTGTCGAGCCGGCGTGGGGCTGGCTGGCTCGGGAGTTTGTGTATTTATTTATTTATTTATTATTTTCCCTGGCTTGTAATATATATTTTATTAAGTAAGTACTTACTGATTAAGTTGGGCGAGATGTTTTAGAACTGCCCTGTATTTGTGAGGGTGCCAGGAGTTACGTGACTTGTGATTGGTCAATGAGTGCCGCAATGCGGCAGGGGCATTTTGTTGGGATTGAATGTTTGTTTCTTTTCAGCACTCTTTTATGTATTATTTGTAATCGGTGTAGTCAGAAAATTATTATCGAGTTTCGTCTTGGCAACCTGGCTATTTGCGACAGTTTTAACTATGTACTTTCAAGGCTATTGACCAGCCCAGGTCAGTGAACTTAAAAGGGTCGCAACCGTTATTTTGACTGCGGGCAAATTCTGAGTCATTCTTGACTGATGTTTATTTGATTTTTCTACCAGCCCTTCAGGCGAAGCTGTAACATTTTCCTTGACATATTTGTGTGATTTACATTTCTACTCTTTCGTTGCAATATATTTTTATATTATTGAAAAGCCGGCTGGATTGTTATGATTTCTTGTACTCTGCTGAA